>NW_027467481.1:440647-461996 GCF_046742065.1 Oratosquilla oratoria
GCGGTGAAAACTTGAGGGGACGTTTCCTCATGAACGTCGAATCAGCATTGAGGAATGCCCTAATATTTCTAAAGGGCAGTGGACTCCTGACATCATCTCACGCGCAGCAGTTAGGAAACTGGTACGGATCTTACAACCCCCCCTCTCTCTCCTCACCCACTCCTTCCTCCGCCACCCCAGTTTGCCCCGCGCCTGAGTGAGGTCATCTGTCCACATCTCTTCTTCTCTGTAGCTTATAAGTCCCCTCTGTACTCTGTCTTATGTACTTTCCTGAAGAGGACTACAGTTGATAGCCGAAATATGGGATTCTTCTTCATTCGAAGTTTTTCTCCGACTGTGGGTTCCTGTGTGTCATTTACAAATGTGCTACTACATTTCTGTTTAGAAATGTATATATATATATATATATATATATATATATATATATATATGTATACATATGTATATATACATATATATACATGTATATACATATATATATATACATGTATATACATATATATATATGTATATATATATATGTGTGTGTGTGTATATATATACATATACTGTATATATATATATATATATATATATATATATATATATAGAGAGAGAGAGAGAGAGAGAGAGAGAGAGAGAGAGGGAGATTGTGACAGGTTTGAGGAAGGTGGAAGAATAAGACACGGGTCTTGGGCCGAGTTTATTCCTGACCGGTTTCACTTAGAGCTTCTTCAGAGGATACATTCCTCTGAAGAAGCTCTAAGCAAACCGGTCTTATTATTCCAACTTCGTTATATATATATATATATATATATATATATATATATATATATATATATATATATATATTCTATGTTACGCACTAATGTGCGGTCGTCTGGATGCAGATTTCTGAGTAGAGTACTGAAGTCGATGGTGTTTTCCTCTTGACGTCTTTCGGCTCTAATTAGCCATCTTCAGGAGTTGTTGTCTGGTTGAATTGTTGACAGAGAATGACGCGGTTTGATCGTGTGGCGGAATATATCGGCGGAGAGCGGAGTGCCCAAACGTCCGCCCGCCAATCAGCGCGCGGGGTGCATCCTCTGTCTTCTCGTTGGTAACGACGTTTCAGGTTGCTGTTGTATATTAATAGCGGGTTTTTGATTGTAAATTAGCACCGCTTCTGTCATCTTTAGTCTTCTGGTGTCATTGTTTCTTTCAATGATGGCGGTGGTGCCTTCCATATGGTGTCTCTTAAGTGTTAGTCCATGCTCGTACAAGTAGTGTCTTCTTATGGCGCCGTCCTGCAGATGTGCTGAAATTCTCTTAGACAGTGTTGTAGTGGTGACGCCAATGTACCGAGAATTTAGGCGACTGCAGTCACCACTCGAGCAAGTATGTTGGTACACGACGTTCACCTCCTGCATTTCACTTGTCTTAGGGAGGCAGCTATTCTTGACAACTAACTTGGATGTCCTTGGACTACCTTTCCAAAATGGCTTCCATCCTGAACGACCCCACCAAATTCAAAAGAATTTCCAGAAACCCCACCAATGACATCAAGACAAAACTCAACCGCTTAATTCGGGAAAACAACAACTCTAGCACAACAAAGCTCCCCTTGATAGAAGGTGACCATAAGCTTGGTTATGCTTACGGAAATGTGAAGACCCACAAGAATGGACATCCCCTTCGCCCAATCAGCCAGACGCCATCAGTCACCTACAAGCTCGCTGAGCGCCTCAACGCACTATTATCTCCGTTTGTCCCTGCCTCCTTCAGCCTGAAGTCTTCAGAAGAATTTCTCGATATCCTGAAGACAGCCCGACCTTCCAACATAATGGCATCGATGGATGTTTTAAGTCTTTTTACGAACATTTCTACTGACGAAACTATAGACTTCATATGCCAACGCTTGTACCACCCGGAAAAGAAAATCGCAATTCCAGAGAACACACTTCGCCTGCTATTACAGGGATGCACCAAAGAAGTTCCTTTCTACGGGCCCGATGGCAACATGTACGTGCAATGTGACGGCGTCGCCATGGGATCACCTCTGGGAGTGCTCTTCGCCAACTTTTATATGGGTCATATTGAAGAAGAGATATTCTGGCAGCAGCACCATCCAAAACCAGAAATCTACGCAAGATACGTGGACGATATTTTCATCAGTGGCAATACAGAAGAAGAAGTCGTGAACTTAATTTCCAAGTTCAAAACAAATTCCTGTCTCAACTTCACCCACGAGATAGAACAACACAGCAAGCTCCCTTTCCTCGACATTTTGGTCCGTCGTGAAGCCGCTTCCTTTTCTACGGAAGTTTATACCAAATCAACCAATCTCGGATTTTGCCTTAACGGTGCAAGCGAGTGTCCTGAGCGGTATCGACGCAGCGTCATCAACGCCTTCGTCAAAAGAGCCCTCACCCACTGCTCAAGATGGACCACCACGAACGCAGAGCTCAAGAGAATAACCCAGCTTCTCAGCAACAACAATTACCCCATCCAAGAAATAGAGAGTGTTATCCGGCATCGACTGAACACCTTTATGCACCAACAAGAACAACAGACAGTTACACAAAACATAAAACTCTTTTACAGTGCTACTATGTCTTCAGCCTACAAGGATGACGAGAAAGCCATCAAAAATATAATTTATAAGAATGTCACACCCACCGACCCTTCTTCAAAAATCGACCTCGTCATCTACTACAAAACAAGAAGGACATCCAAGTTAGTTGTCAAGAATAGCTGCCTCCCTAAGACAAGTGAAATGCAGGAGGTGAACGTCGTGTACCAACATACTTGCTCGAGTGGTGACTGCAGTCGCCTAAATTCTCGGTACATTGGCGTCACCACTACAACACTGTCTAAGAGAATTTCAGCACATCTGCAGGACGGCGCCATAAGAAGACACTACTTGTACGAGCATGGACTAACACTTAAGAGACACCATATGGAAGGCACCACCGCCATCATTGAAAGAAACAATGACACCAGAAGACTAAAGATGACAGAAGCGGTGCTAATTTACAATCAAAAACCCGCTATTAATATACAACAGCAACCTGAAACGTCGTTACCAACGAGAAGACAGAGGATGCACCCCGCGCGCTGATTGGCGGGCGGACGTTTGGGCACTCCGCTCTCCGCCGATATATTCCGCCACACGATCAAACCGCGTCATTCTCTGTCAACAATTCAACCAGACAACACCTCCTGAAGATGGCTAATTAGAGCCGAAAGACGTCAAGAGGAAAACACCATCGACTTCAGTACTCTACTCAGAAATCTGCATCCAGACGACCGCACATTAGTGCGTAACATAGAAAAGATATTCTATAAACAGAATAATGCTATCTCAGCTGTTGACTTTAACAACGCATGCATTATTAATGTCCTACTTCCAAAATATATATATACATATATATATATATATATATATATATATATATATATATATATATATATATATATGAATAGAATCCCCAATGACGACGATGTCAATCAAATAACTCCGACAGTTGTCCCCGGACTCGAACCGAGACATGCGCGGTGGCAGGCCGTCGCTCTACCGAAACGAATGTTCACATGATATTTGTGTTTGTGTATGCATGTATTTTCAAACTAGGGTTTTCCAACCTTCGGGTAGGGGGGCGCACATCTGGGAGGGGGAGTGTTTAAAGCTATATTTAATTTAATAATATTTTGGTTAGGGTTAAGGGATAAAGTTTGGTATGGTATGGTTAGGTTAGGGATTATTCACGAACTCGCAGCAACGCGCGGGTAATTGGCTAGTATATATATATATACAGTATATATTATATATATATATATATATATATATATATATATATATAAATATATAAAAATATATATATATATATATATATATATATAAATATATATATATATATATATATATATATATATATATATAATCACTGATAACAGAGTATACTAGGTATACTTAAATTAGCTCTGGTTTCTCTTCAACTTGAAATAGTTGGGCATGTATCACCCGCGCTCCATTCAGAGAGAAACATCAGTTGTGCCCTTTTACAGCTTGAATGTGATGGTGGTGGCAGAAACTGGTGCTTCTTCTTCCACTCGGCTAATAAATTCGTAGTATAAAACAAGTACAAAGCAAAGAAAACATTACCAGAACAGGCCATGGCTATACAGAAAAGTATATTATTCACCCACCGTATATTACGGAGAAACTGAATGATAGGAATTTTATTTAAAACCTATATTAATAAAAAGAGACACGTGACATGATTTTTTAAGCGCAAAGACAGAAAAAATGAATTCTAGTAGCATGGATAAAAAATATAAAGTGACAAAATTACATATTAAGAAGACTATTTCAATCTAAAAAGATTATTGTATGTTGCATGATTCAGCCTAATAAAGACTTTCTTTCCTCAGAACGACTCTCAACCTCTGGAGCTACTTCGGAAGAAGGTGTCGTTCGCCAAGACTGTCGTCCAAACCTCAAAGGTTACCGAAATCTTTGGCCGAGCCTCCTCTTGCCGTAACAAGATGAGTCATCGTCCTTCTCACTGGGTTCTGGCAGTTGCCTTCGTCATTGTCGCCATGTTTGGCGCCACTGCCAACACCAATACCATCATGACCACCCCCAACATGATCTCCACTACTTCTACTAAGGCTACAACCAACAACACAACTACCAACTCCTCCTCGTTGTCATCAAGCACTACTACCACCACGACCACATCCACTACGATCTCCACTACTTCTACAGAGCCTACAACCACCACCATAACCACCACCTCCTCTTCCTCGTCAAGCACCACTACCACCACGATCACCTCCACCATGATCTCCACTACTTCTTCAAAGCCTACAACAACCACCTCCTCCTACTCGTTGTTATCAAGCACCAGTACCACCTCCACCAAAACTACCAACACCTCCCCTGTTTACGATGCCACACCCACTACAACTTACACTTCTACCACAACTGTTACTACCACCATTTCCACCACTAGCACCAGCATCACCACCACCACCACCGGCCCCGGCACCACCACAACTACCACCACCAGCACTACCAACACCACTACAACCGAAGAATGCGTCCCTTTCAAAGAGGAACCGGTGGGTACCATAAAGAATAAAGCAACCAAAGGCCGGGCACTAAATAAGGACTTGAGGAGCCGTTTGGAAACCATGAAGAATCAAGTAAACTTGCTTGGATGTAAAACTCAAAAACATGTATGGTTGAAATTTCTGGATAAAATAATAAAAAAATTAGAGAAATTGGACGTTGAATTCTGGAGGGAAGTGCTTCGCCTTTTGAATAACATAGACCCAAAGAGAAATCCCAAGGATTGGTTGGCTTTTGTTCTTCAACTTCTGGTAAAGGCCGGGAAAGAGACGTCGAGAATTGATCTGCAGATTAAGTATGCCGAAAGGCTCCTCGGGGAGGCAAGTAAACCTGGCTTGAACTGTCAAGTTGTCAAGAAAAAGCTTAGTCTGGCAAAAGAAGAGTTAAAGGAAGCCATGAAAAGGATTAAATCGAGAAATAAAACTTTAGAAAGGATTCTAAACATTTTGAAAAAAATCCAGTGCAATGAACCTAAGAAGCCAGGAAAATCACCCAAACCTAAACCAGACTGTGACAAACTTCCTGAAGCAGCCACTGCAGAAACGAAGTTACTACTTGAGGGCATTGAAAAGGACATCAAAACGTCCTACGACAGCCTTTTCGTATTTCTTCAATATCTCGAAAATAGAATTCTGAAAATCAACAATAAATTGAAAAAGGAGACCATGGGCGAGGCAGTTGCATTACAAAAGAAACTGTTTGAATTAATTAAGTTGAAAGACGAAGCTCTCCTGCTCCTGGATGACCTTGATAAGGAAAAGGAGCCGGAACAGTGGTTGATCTACTTTAACAATGAACTGAAAAAGATAAAGAAAGAACTCAAACAGATCGATAACAAAGTTTCTGACGCTAACGAACTAATGGTGGAGGCAATTGGACACAGCGGAAACAACGATGCCGTGGAAAGTAAAGTCTCACAGGCAAAAGAAAAGATAAATGACGATAACGAAAACGTAACGAAGGCGAAAAAGATCATGAAAGATATACTGAAGACCCTGAGGTTGCTGCATTGCGATGAACCCAAAAAGCCAAATCGCAAACTTCCAGCAATCCCTTCGTGTATTCCTGTCCCCGAAATCGAGTTGGATATAGTTACAGCTCCTCTAAAGGTCATAAAATCTAAGTCAAGCAAATCAAATGAAGAACTAAACAAGGTTCTAAAAATAGACAAATTGAATTCCATAACTCTTTCTTACCAAAAGTTTTTAAGGATGTTGATGGACGAGGCAAGAAGAGGGCTTCAGTATACACAAATAGACGAGAAAAACCTTGAAAAACTCAAAGGTTTGGGGGTGAAACTGGAGGTTTTAAAGGGAAAATTAGTTTCCATGGGTAAGAAAATAATTAAAGCAGTAAAGTTGATTCTCAAAAACAAAGTTGAAAAAGGGAAAGCCATTCTCGAAAAACAGAAAAAAGAATTAGAAAAAGCGGCAACAGACCTGAACGGAATAATAGATTCTCTTGAGAAGCTTCAGTGCAAATGAATCTAGTAGAGCTAATCCCAATGCGATGCAAATAGCAGAGAATGAGAATCAATACTGGAGAATTTATCTATTTACTGGGGATTATTTGGCATCAGAACATCTATGGTCATTGATGCCACTATTAATTAGATAAAATATTTTTATTTCTATATTGTTATAGAGATTAGGTACTATACCTTAGAAATATATATTTTAAAAACAATGAACATTTTAACAGAGATACATATTCAAACTTTTATACTTAACTTATGAATTAGTACTGAAGGAGAAAAGAGAAGTTTAGGAGACGTAGTGAACGGCCGTTCTTCATGAATACTTTTGTTTCAACGGTGCTTCAACTTCTGCTTCTATGATTAGATAGCTCTGCCCACAGGATCTGAACCCTAGGCCGCACGGCGCTGTACCATCTTGATCATAGGGCGTTACCAACTGTACTACGGCGTGAATGTACAACAGAAACCAACTTTATCTCCTGTCATCAGATTTCTATATTTCTATATCTGTATTGGTGGTTACGGTTTAAAGATATTTGTTTTTTTATTAGGATGAAAGTTATGCATAGAAAGTATTGCATTTTGAGTACCACGGGATATTCAGAGATGTATAAAAATATCAAACACCTTTTAGCATTCTCGTCAAAAATGCAATATGACAAAGGTATGTTAATATAATTGTGTGAACTTGTACTGATAGCTTTTAGAAAATGAATATAGACCTAAAATAGCCATTTTTTGATGTTATGATATATAGAAGTGAAAAATCTTTAGATTTGATGTTGTCAGTAACTACCAACATCGTGCCATTCAATCATCCCACTCTGCCATTTACAAATTTTTTTACTTTTTTTTGTGTCACTTAGAACATTTAGAATATGTAATCTTGTATTCGAAGATAATTAGTTATAATTATGCACGATATTGCATCTAATTTGAAAGACCAGAAGCCTTTTGCTAAAAAAAGCTAAAATCTGAAATGGCTAGGAATTTTTTATAGTGATACAACTTAGAAAGAACAAATATTATAAGAAGAAACTTTCAGCTCATCCGTTGCATTAAAATTTGGTTAAGACTTTCCCAAACTCTCTATGAGTCTAACATCAATGTTACATCACTGCGCACTGTTGCATAAGTAATATGACCAGCCACTTATTGGGTAATGACTGAAGGTGTGTCTACGGGGTTCCTATTAACCTGGAGAATAATACTCTAACGACCAGATATAAGCCAACATGTGTATTATTTCAGTATAGGGTAGATGTCCTGTGGTGTTCCTGTTTAAGCGAGATAACCATGATTATTAGAATAATGCAAACAAAAATGACATTTTTAACCTTATGTTGGAGAAAAACTCAACTGAAGTTGAATATACCAAACACACCTTTGATTACAATATTAACTTGAAGATGGGACTTGTTAAATTGGATAATTCTATTATCATAAAAATTCCTAAGCAATGTTCTATGGCTCCAAGAACATTATTGCTATAAAACATTTATCAGTTCATGTAATTCTTTGTATGATACCACCCTCTTCCTAATAAAGTTTTCTCACTCAGTATAAACTATTCATTGGTACCATAATAATGACTTAATATATAAATTCGATTTGAATACCGTCATTTTATTTTCCATTAACAATCTACACCACTCATATACATACATGCACACACACACACACACACACACACACACACACACACACACACACAAACACACACACATAGACACACATACACATACACATTATATATATTATATATACGTAATATATCCGATCATTTTTATGACAGTTGCATGCAGGATTCGAACCCACTGCTCTCATCCACCTGTAAGATCAACTTTCGCAGAGCCTTAGACCACTACACCACAGAAGCTATTAAATCCTTGAAACCTGGAATCGAACTGATTCCCGAGGATAGGAATGATCACAAATCTGCGACCCCAATTCCTGTTTTACTCAAGGACTAAGCTCACAAGTGGTAAGGGGTAAGGATTGGAACAAATCCCTTTCACGCTTATCGCCATTGTAACTATCAGAGAAATTCGGTAATAGCAGCAACATCAATCCCATAACTTTTATGACGTTGCATGCAGGATTCGAACCCACTGTTGTCAGCCACCTGTAAGATCAACTTTCGCAGAGCCTTAGACCACTACACCACAGAAGCTATAAAATCCTTGAAACCTGGAATCGAACTGATTCCCGAGGATAGGAATCATAGTTACAATGGCGATAAGCGTGAAAGGGATTTGTTCCGTTCCTTACCCCTTACCACTGGTGAGCTTGGTCCTTGAGTAAAACAGGAATTAAGGTCGCAGATTAGTGATCTTTCCTATCCTCGGGAATCAGCTGCTTCAACCATCAGAAATGGTCATCCTCAGTATAATACATTACATAAAAACAAACAAGGGCAAATCATTTTGAGTTAAAACGGCCTGGAGAGGCAACTTTTATGTCTATGTCATCTAATAAGACAGAAAAGTCATCTGGGACAATCTTCAGGGTTGTTGATTCTGTCCTGTTGGTCTGGATATAATCCCCAAGTGTGTTTATGTTCTGTGGTGATCTATGTTTTCTACTGTAGAGGGAGGACATAATGAAATGGTAGCTTCTCTACGTTTAAAGTAGGTTCTTATAAAGTGATGCTCGCTACTTCAGTTATTATCAGACTTCTATACTTTTTTTTTTGTAAATTATAGTTGCGTTTCTTATGAGGTCTACTAGTGGCGGCTTCTTATCGTGGGCATCAATAAAATGCTGGTGGATGACTCCTTTGTTACTGTGAGGTTGCAGTCGTCTCCCTGAGGTCGTGAGGGTATGGCCGACGTAGAACATCGAGAGGCATGCATGCCACTTCAGAACATTTAAATTTATATACTACACTGGTGTAGCTATTTCAACTGTAACGAGTAAATATACTTGAAATAGTTTTTCATCAAGAAATAGTTTATTCCTACTCCATACTTAATGGATTTACATTTTTTTTTATACACTAAAGAGAACAAAAACTATATTTTAGGGGTAACTAAATCTTATCTATATAAGGTAATGTGTACAATTTTACTATAACAAAGACGAATCTAACTACGTATTCCATTCAGGCCTCTGGAATGATTCTTAGTTCTGTTCTGACTTTAGACCCCACAGCTGGGCAGTTAGGTTTTTCCGGTAGGCAATATAATCTTTAATGAGGGCAACTGAGGCAGGTCGTCTGGGTCATTTTCTTTTTCTATTTCTATTTTATTAAATTTGTTTTGTTTTTAACTTTTCATTGATGCCTTGCTCTTCGGAAGTGGTTTTAAACCAAGGTTTTATGCTTTTTCAGCTGAATGGGGAGTTCGTTTTTCAAATGATAAGAATTGTATGGGAAATCACTGTTTTAGACGATTTCATTGACTTGACGGGACCTCACAGGAACAGAGGAAAACGCGATTTTGTAGTGACGTATTGCATGGATTCCATATTTTCACCTACACATTTCAAATAGTACCACACACCTGTCTGTCTGTCTGTTTCTCTATCTCTGTCTCTTTGTCTTTGTCTCTGTCTATCTGTCTCTGTCTCTGTGTCTTTATCTCTGTCTTTTTGTCTCTGTCTCTTTGTTTTGTGTATCTGTGTGTCTATCTTTTTTTTCTGTCTCTCATTCTGTCTCTATTTTTCTTTGTTTCTTCTTCTTTTTCATTCTACCTCTCTCTTTCTGTCTTGTTTTCTCTTCCCCATTCTTTTTCTCTTCATTTCTCTTTCTTTTTCATTTTTTATTTTTATTCTGTTTTTTCTTGTTTTTCTTTTCTGTTCGTTTTTCTTTACCTGTCTTTCTTCTCTTTTTATTTCTTTTCTCTCTTTTTTTCCCTTATTTTTTCTATTTTCTTTAATTTTTATCTTTCTTTTTTCTCTCTCTCTTTTCTCTCGGCTTGTTTTTCTTTCTCCTCTTTTCTTTTTGTTTTCTCTCTTCTTTTTTTATTTCTTTCTCTTTTCTCTTCCTCTTTTCTCTTTCTTTCCTCTTTTCCTTTCTTTTTCCTTTCTTTTCTAACTTTTCCTTTTTCTTTTTCTTTTTTCTATTTTCTGTCTCTCTATTCTCTCTTTTCTTTCTCTTTTCTCTCTTCTTTCTTTTTCTCTTTTTTCTTTCTCATTTCTTCCTTTCTCTCTCTCTTTTTTCTCTTATTTTTTGTTTTTCTCTTCTCTTTTTCTTTATTTTCTCTCTTTCCCTTTTCCCTTTCTCTCCTTCCCTTTCTAATTATTTTATTCATCTATGTTTCTCGTTATTTCTCTTTTTTCTCTCTCTTATTCCCTTTCTCATTTCTCTTTCTTTCTCCTTTTCGCTCTCTTTTTATCTTTGTTTCTTTTTCTCTCTCTTTTTCTTTCCTTTTCTCTTTCTCTTTTTCTCTAATATTGTCACGAGACTGTTCAAACAGGTATGTGACGAAAAAGGGAGGGACACACTGAAGTTTGGAATTCTTTCTTACCCCGGTGTCACACCTTGCGGCAGCGCCGGATGCGCCCAGATTATGGCAAGTTCAGTTAGTTTGGCTACAGCCAGAACTTTATACAACTTAGGCAACATGACCGGTTTTGAACTAAGTCTTTCTCAAAAGTTGGTGCTTGTAAGATTAGGATGAGGAACGACTGGGCAAGACCACCCACTCTCGCGGAATCGGTTTATGTGAGAAGAAAAAAACGCCTGATGAAAAAAATAAATAAGTAAATAAATAAACAAATAAAATAAATAAATAAGTAAATAAATAAATAATAATTGTTTCTGTAAGGGGCGATTCCTAATGACCACGTTTTCAGAATTTCTTATTTATTTTGTTATCTATTCATTTACTTATTCATTTATCTATTACATGAATATATATGTATGTATATATACATATATATACATATATATACATATATATACATATATATATGTAATATGTATATACATACACACACACATACATACACATACACACACACACACACACACACACACACACACACATACATATATATATATATATATATATATATTCTGGAAGAACCCACAGTCGGAATAAAAGGAAAGTTAGAAGAAAGTATAACTCCTATATTTCGTCTAATAGCTATAACCCTCTTCAGGAAAGAGCTATAGCTACTACGTTCTGTCCAAGTGATATACATACATACATATATAAATATATATATATAATATATATATATATATATATATATATATATGTATATATAAGAGGCTGGTAGATATAGGTAAACAAATACGGTAGATAGAGGGGTAGGTGGCGAATATTTATTTTTTATGAGTTGGATGTTTGGTAAATAATAGCCGCGAACGAGTTGCATAGTCTTGCTCCTCGTCTAAAGTTTGTAAACAACTGCTAGGGAGTAGATTTTATTGTTCTATAATGCTCAAGTAACAATATGTAAACTAAGCAAGACCATGCATCAATATCGTGATTGCTTGAGTAAGCAGTATTACTTAAGATATTTGTAATAGTCTTTCGAATTGGAGAATGGGTGGAGGAGAAAATTTTATTGGCTCATGGGAGTAAAGTCACGCCCTTAGGGGAGGCACTTAGATGTATGAGTAGAGATCATTGGACTGGGGAAGTCGTGACGCCGGTGTTATCTAGTTTTGGGAGAAAATTGAGGATCCCAGTTGGCAGCCCGTTGGTGTAAATTGACATGCCAAGTGTAACATTATTTAGGAAGAAAAAAAGAAAAATTTACTTCCATTTAATTCACCCCATAAAGAAATATTACTTCCTACAGAAAGATATGGTAGATGACATTCCTAAGTAAGACAGTGATGAAAAGAAATTTGAAAGTGAAAGAAGGAATAAAAAATCATAGAAAGGAAAAGTAAACCGTAGTTACTGTTGTGGTAACGGACGTGACGGAGAGAGAATATATATGTATATATATATATATATATATATATATATATATATATATATGTATACATATTGTATGTATACATACATATATAATATTATATCTATACATATTATATGCATATATATATTATATATACATATACATATGTATGCATATATATATATGTATATATATACAGTATATATATATATACAATATATATATGTATATATATATATATATACATATATATATGTACATATATTAATATATGTACATATATATATGTATATATACATATATATATGAATATATATATATATATATATATACATAAGCATATATATAATATATACATATATGCACATATACTGTATTATACATGCATATACATATTGTATATATAAACACACACACACACACACACACACACACACACACACACACACACACACACACACACATATATATATATATATATATATATATGAGAGAGAATGCGGGTGGGGAAGGGCAAACGAAGATGTGTTAGGAATAGAGTTTATTGCCCTAACGTTGCGACCAACTTGGTCTTCTTCAGAGGACTACAGCATTACAGACGGATCACAATTCTTATATTCGTAGTGAGAGGGAACCCGCCAAGGTATGAGCGTCATGTTTTCCCTTTGGCTAACGATTTAATTATTAGGACACTTGCTGCTTTCGAGAGGCATTTAAATCCGTCTCTGTCGTTGTTGTTCTTGTTGGCGGCGATATGTGCAGCTTCCACAGTTTTTCTCATTTTCTTCTCAAATCCCTCGTGTAGAATTTCTGCGTTGTTCCAATCAGGTAGATGTCCACATTTGTCCAGGTGACGAACCAGGGAGTTAGATGTTCTATGAGCCCTGAGATCGTTTTTGTGCTCATTCAAGCGTTTATTGAACCCTCGACCTGACTCACCGAAATAAGATGATGGACAACCGTTGCATGGAATACGGTAAATGACACTGAGATTATTACGCATATTATTATGTTTCTTAAATATTTTTCCTATTTTATTGGAAGATATTTTTGCTATATTTATTCCACCTTTTAACAAATAATCATCAATAGCTATGGTGTTTGTAGAATTAGGGACAGAAATAAAATGAGACTTATCCTTTCTACAAACACCATAGCTATTGATGATTATTTGTTAAAAGGTGGAATAAATATAGCAAAAATATCTTCCAATAAAATAGGAAAAATATTTAAGAAACATAATAATATGCGTAATAATCTCAGTGTCATTTACCGTATTCCATGCAACGGTTGTCCATCATCTTATTTCGGTGAGTCAGGTCGAGGGTTCAATAAACGCTTGAATGAGCACAAAAACGATCTCAGGGCTCATAGAACATCTAACTCCCTGGTTCGTCACCTGGACAAATGTGGACATCTACCTGATTGGAACAACGCAGAAATTCTACACGAGGGATTTGAGAAGAAAATGAGAAAAACTGTGGAAGCTGCACATATCGCCGCCAACAAGAACAACAACGACAGAGACGGATTTAAATGCCTCTCGAAAGCAGCAAGTGTCCTAATAATTAAATCGATAGCCAAAGGGAAAACATGACGCTCATACCTTGGCGGGTTCCCTCTCACTACGAATATAAGAATTGTGATCCGTCTGTAATGCTGTAGTCCTCTGAAGAAGACCAAGTTGGTCGCAACGTTAGGGCAATAAACTCTATTCCTAACACATCTTCGTTTGCCCTTCCCCACCCGCATTCTCTCTCATTTGTCTGAAATAATCTTAAATATATATATATATATATGTATATATTCATACATACATACACTCAAACACAAATATATACATTACATATATACATATCTATTATATATATATATATAATATAACCATATATATGTATATACATATATAATATACATATGTATATATATATGTATATATACATATATATATATATATATATACGTTATATAATGTTACATATGTAACCAATATAAATATAGTATATAAAATATATATATTAATATATACGTATATATGTACATATATATATATAATATACGTATATATGTATATTATATATAGTATATATACATATATTATATATATATACGTATATATGTACATATGTACATATATATAATATATATATATAATATATTAAATATAAATATATTATATAACGTATATATGTACATATATATATATAATCTAAAACGTATATATGTACATATGTACATATTATATATATATATATATAATAATATATATAAATATATATATATATGTGTGTGGTTGTATGTGTGTCTATATATATAAATGTATATGTTATATAAATTTATCATATATACCATTATATATATATATATATATATATATATATATAATATACTGCATATATATATATTAACTGCATATATAAGTTTAATACATATACATGTATAAACATACATATGCATACAATATATAAATATTATATATATATATATATATATATATATATATATATATATATATATAAATTGTTATAACGGTAAGACAGAAGAGTGAAAAAGGTGGTAGAAAAATGCGGGTTGGAGCGAGAACACTAGTGCTCTCGCTCGAAGCTTCATTTTTCTACCACCTTTTACACACACACACACACACACACACACACACACACACACACACACACACACACACACACACACACATATATATATATATATATATATATATATATTATACGAGTGTATATGAATATAGATGTATCTGTAAACATGTGTATGTGTGTGTGTGTGTGTGTGTGTGTATGCGTGTGTGTATGTTTATTTTTTCGTGTTCATTAGTGCATGTTCGCGCTGATGCTGTGTATAATTAATGGTCCGTGTTAAATGAAATCGCCTGACACTTAATTAAGCGAAATGTACCCAAGTGTTTGCCATTACTCTATTCCAGTTAATTACATACTTATGAAATATGTCAGGACAGGATAACGTATATTCGATTCGAGAGGACGCAGTGAGTTACGTTCTGAAGGTGGTCCCTTGCTTGAACGACGACTTTGCGTCATCATCTCTAAAGAAAACGGAGTTGTTTTCAGGTAAAGATCTCTAGTCTTCATCTTCCTCACGTAAAGACAATACGTTGTTGATTTGTGCCTTTTTGTTAGACTCTCATTCCTCTGTGTTAGTATTTTCCCTATCTCTCTAGCCTGAATACTGCTAACCAGTGTTTAAAGGTTTTTAACGCATTCCAATTAAAGAGTTTATATGTACCTGTCTTATCTTTATTCTCAATACTGGGAAAAACAACTATCATTTCCTATTAGTCATACGGCTTGTCACTTTAAGATGTACTAGTTTTAGAACCCATCTACGCATTACCTATTTTACTAGATTTCCCACTACTTCCGTTGGTATATGTCTAAATGCCATTGGGAAACGTTGTTAACCTTGATTTGAACACTTCACGTTCTTCCACTTTTATGCCGTTTATGGCATACTTACTTTCTTTTCCCACATCTCCCACAAAATATTTTGCCTTAACAACTACAGATAGGAAGCTTTTATTCATTATTTCTGCTTGTATTGTTGCTTTTTCGTATACTGTGTTATCCCTTTGATTTCCATTTGGATATTTCATGTTTCTGCTTCAATCGCAAACCTGAAAAAACAGCTTAGGTTGATCCTAACATTTGTCAACTACATCTTCTCGATACTTTTTTCGTTTCTTTTTTCTTAGTATTGTGTATTTCTCTCTTTTATATTTATGATTTGTCTTTTTTTTTGCCCATGTCTTCCATGTCTTGTTTCATTCTTGTGTTGCCTGTGCATATCGCATATCTTTCACTGAATATATTATATATATATATATATATATATATATATATACTTCTCTTCCACTCTGGCATATATTTTTTCACTCCTATATTATAAATCTTCACGAAGATATTCCATTTCTCCATTTCTTTAGTTTCATTAAAATTACTCCAATCTACTTATTTTTTCATTTTAATAAAGTTAGCCTTTCCATAGTTGCTGAGTTCTTGCCTGTATATTCTCTCTCTTAAATCCGTCTTTCTCACTTTTAGCCTAAAATGAAGGATCATATGACCACTCATATTGACAACCGGTAATTCAACGTTTCAGTCACTTCAAGATTCTTTGATCAAATCCAATCCAGTCGTACAGTTCTACCTTCGCCTCTATACCTTGTTGGTTCCTCGACTCATTGGGTCATCATACTTTTCATTGTTATGTTCAACATGTTGTTCCTGGCTTCCTCACTTCCAATTACCTTCCATACTTCTACGATTTTTTTTTTTTTTTTTTTTTACAGCAGCTCGGCTATGTTTCTTATTAATTCTTTGTACTTTATTGAGGTGTGAAGACAGAATGAGTGGTAGGGTGGTGGATTTAAACGCCAAGAATCCGTTAAAGTTTGGACGAAACGTCAGTAATAAAACTTTAACGTTTAAACTCACCACCCTACCACTCTTTGTACTTTAATTGAATGCTGTTTCTAGAGGGATATATGCCACTGCTATGTCTCCTTCCCCCCCTTCACTTGTATTTTTATATTCATCATCTCGCTTATTCCTACTTCCATCCTCACTTCTCCAACCTTCATGCTTCTTTTCATTACAATCATCACATCATCTCCCGTTGCCTCTGTCCTGTTCCGCTAACATATACTTGTATTACAATTTCCTTAGCCCGTTCGAACAACAATATTTCAATCGAGTTTGGTTTAGGTAAAATTCATATCTAGTACTTCCTATAGATAGCCATATACTTCTGATTTTGCTGATACCAGTCCGTCTATATTTGTATAGACTATTTCTGATATTTCTATTTATTTTATTTTAATGAACCACTTTTTTACATTTGAAACATTTTCCGATAAAAGTTTGTCCTCTTCTTTTTCTTCCTTCTAAAATTCGTCTTTTTGTTTTTTCATCTCTCTTTACCCATACACCCTTGAATTTGTCTGTTATTGCCAGTTTATATTTTATTCATGAACTCGTAATTTTTTCGTGATTTCAATTTTACTCTTATTAGTCTTGCTCTCTTTTGTATAAATCTAACTTAAATACTTCGATATCTTCATGTAAAACTCTCTTATTGCCCATTATTGGTTGCATTTTTTGTTTTGTTTTCTGTATTCTATTTTTAGTTATTTTCTTATTGGTAAATATAATTTTTCCATCCAATGAAATATATTTTTGCTTGTCTCCTATTTATTTTAGCAGTATTTCTCTACTCTTAAGTACGCCTACCATCTCATTCTCTAAAAGTTTCTTTTCTTCTTTTTGTTGTTTCTATAATTATTCCTATCTGGATTTGTACCTCTTTTTTTTGTAACTTTAACCATTTTATCTGTCTTTATTTGAGCTCTTTAATTTTTTTCATAGCTTTTTTCATTGCTATATTTGAATTGCCCTTTCATCTAATTTTCATTCATTTTTAGCTTGTTATAATCGCCTTTTAACTCCTAGCATTATCTTTATATAATATCTTTGATATCATCATCTTATTGGAATTTACTTTCCAGATCGTCTATTTCAACAGTTTGGTATATCACCTCTCTCTTGAGTCCTTTCCTTTTGTTTTTAGTCTTTACCATATCTTCCATTATTCTCTTTAATATCACGTTTATGGTTGCCATACCCGTCTCTGTTTGACTTAAATTACCCAACTCGTAAAAAATTATGTAACTATTATCTTGTCCCTGTTTGTTATCAATAACCAATTCACTATTTCTTTCATCTTAAGTCACTCCAGTGTACATTTTCATTTACTATCCTGTTTATAATTATCTCTTTTATGGGTTTTTATTATTTTCACATGAAATACACTATTTTGATTTATCATCACTGATTGGAACCCAACCACGTTCTCTAATTCTGTTGATCACTCGGATTTTAATTCTTTAATTAACTTCTACAGCTGCGTCGCACATCTGCTCTTCCCCAAGTACCAACACACTGTGTGTGTGTGTATGTGTGTGTGTGTGTGTGTGTGTGTGTGTGTGTGTATGTGTGTGTGTGTGTGTGTATGTGTGTGTGTGTGTGTGTGTGTGTGTGTATGTGTCTCTATATATATATATATATATATATATATATATATATATATATATATATATCTCTTTTTTCAACCACAAATCACTTTTAATTCCATGCCATCGCAGTCGAGACTGAAGAATCGCTCGATGGAGGCATTCGTTGGAAATTGAAGCGTGGACGAGCCGAGGATTCGAACGCAGCTAACCAGTAACAAAGCTACAGTGACTTAAACCAATGCGCTATCAAGAGAGATATGCCTCCATCGAGCGATTCTTCAGTCTCGACTGCGATGGCATGGAATTAAAAGTGATTTGTGGTTGAAAAAAGATATTTGACCACTGGGAACCATTCAGTGTTTATTTATATATATATATATATATATATATATATATATATATATATATATATTATACATATATATTACATACAATTCACCATGTTCTTGGATCACGTGTTAGGCTCGTGATCGACAGCTATTACCCTCCCGGAAGAGATCTCAGAGCTCATATATGACCGATCTATGGGCAATGCTGTGACCTTACACGCACGCACACACCTAACTCCCAACTCCCAGCCCACCAGAGTTGGAGTAATGACTTGTAGCGCAGCGATATTGAAATTATTTAATCCCTGGGCGGGATTCGAACTCGGACCGCCGTGGTGGCGGCCACGAACGGTACCACTGCGCCTCGCCGTCGTGTTAGTGTGTGTGTGTGTGTGTGTGTGTGTGTGTGTGTGTGTGTGTGTGTGTGTGTGTGTGTGTGTGTGTGTGTGTGTGTGTCTGTGTGTGTGCTTACCGAGTTGTATTTTACGGGAAGGGGAGCTATGCTCGCGGTGTCCCGTCTTCATATCTCGTTTTATCTAGACTGTTTTGAAATTCTTGTATCGTTTTTGAACACACCACATTTTCATCTAACTTGTTCCAAACTTATCTTACCTTGTAAAAAAGCTGTTCTTTTTCAGGTCTCTTCTATAACTGTCTTGATTTTCTTTCGTGTCCTCTTGTATCTCTACTATTCCATTTTATTAGATCCTCTCTATCAATAGTTTGTATACCTTTCATGATTTTTTTTTTGCTTCTTCCAAATTCTACTATACTACACTTCTTAATATTGAATTCCATCTCCCACTTCCTACTACATTCCTACACTTTATTGAGATCACTCTGCAGTCTCCTGCTTATAATTCTAAGGCACGCCTGACGTGAATTTATGTCATTAATATGCAAAATCATTTATATGTATATGCTTGTTCATAAATGCGCAATACCAAGTCTGTTGGAGAGCGCCCTTTACGTCTGCTCGCAGGTAACACGAAGCAGAAACGTCACTGATTTGAGCGGGAAAAGCTCACTTTGTCTTCCCATTGGCTGAGGATCTTCAAACTATCTAGTTTGGATTTGTTTGGCCATGTGTGAAACGTCGGCTCCCTTTCGCTTAGTATAAAAGGGGGCGGGGCCTAGGACGACGAGGCAGAGCAGAGAACTCAGAGAACAGAGATCGCAGAAGTAAGAAGTCGATAGAGGTCAAGAGAAGTCATTGCAGAAAAAGAAGAAACTGAAGCCCAAGGCCCACTTGGATCTACGTAGAATTATCTACAAATCGTCGATTTACGACAACTCCACTAAACAAGTCCTTTGGACCATAGTTACTGGCCACCTTCAAAACAAAGTGTTGCCAACCTTCGTCATTCGAATTCATCGAACATTATCCAATAGCTGCTTGACTACGTGCGACACGACTCTTCTGTTTGTTTTTTTATCAAATATAATTTGTTCCTGACTACCAGAAGCCTCTCCTACTAGAAGAAACTACAAGAATATGGCCCCTTTCAGACGTATCGTTCACCTCAAACCACCAATACCAGAAGCTACCTCTACCAGAATTTATCGTTCTCTTCAAACCACTCGTCCCACTTTTGACGGTTGGAGCTTGGAGCGACCTAGATAAACCTACATAAACAAGACATTAGTGTCGCCCACCTGATAATACATGAATCTTACCTCAAGAGTTGGTAGTATATCTTCTATATACTTTTGACATATGTAATATGTTATTATCATTCTAGGTTTATTTATGTTTATGTGTTGTTAGTGTAATAATATTTAATCTTAACAAAGATTTTAATTATCCTGCCTGAACTCTGTCATTTGTCAGAACTGCGCACGGCCTATCATTATTATTATTATTAATTATTATTATTAATTATTATTATTATTATTATTATTATTAATTATTATTATTAATTAAATTATTATTATTATTAATTAAATTATTATTATTATTAATTAAATTATTATTATTATTATTATTATTATTATTATTTACCTTTCGTGTTGCGACTAGCCTGGCCCATAGGTGAATCGTGATTGATTATTTTCATGCATTCTTTTTTCCATTGTGTGAAACATCACTTCTGTTCATGAAGAGAATATCTAGTTCACATACCTATATCACAAATCTAAATCACAAAAACCTAGTTAATGTGTTCATCGTGTTTCACATCACGTGACCAAACCTTCTAGATAATTCTACTCTTTCGCTCTTGTATTCTTTTTCTTATTCAGTAAAGCATTAATGGTCTCTTTGGATTTTTGTACATTCATAATTGAAATTAATCTTCCAGACTTTACTCCAATAGTAAAATTTATCCAGGTAATTCCATCTTCTGTTTTCTTAAATCCCGGGTCACATACAAACAGTTGAATATAGATTGTGCCTTGTATTCAAGAGCATTACGGGTGCCAGTATTAACTCTAGTATGGTCCTAATTGCCTCTCTCCATCCAGATATTTTGTTATTTACAAACTGTTCTTATGTCTTTCAGAGAGTCTCTTATCCAATTCAGGTGGCTTTTTCAGACCTCCAAATGTGG
>NW_027467482.1:0-5000 GCF_046742065.1 Oratosquilla oratoria
AAAAAAAAAAGAGTTCTCATGTATACGCTTCGATGATTGACCGTGCCGTCACACCTGGAGAGGGTAACCTTTTCGCCTCCGTGCTGGGACAAGTGTTCACCTTTAGCAGCGTTGTCAACACCTGCCTGAAAAAAAAAAAAATCTTCCTCGTATTCATGTTTGTTTTGTCTTCCACAACTTTACCTGATGTTTATCTTTGACTTATTTGCCAGGCTCACCTCACCCCCTCCTTCCCTCTATAGGTTTTATTCACTTGAGTAGTCATAACCAAAGAATATGTGTATATGTATATCTGTATATGTATTTGTATATGCATACGTATATGGATATGGATAGGTGTATGTACGTATGTATATATATGTATATATATATATATATATATATACAGTATATATATACAGTATATATATATATATATATACAGTATATATATATATATATATATATATATATACATATGCATGTATATATATACATACATATATATAAATATATATATATATATATATATATATGTATATATATACATACATATATATATACATACATATATATATATGTATATATATATACATTTATATACATACATACATACATGTATACATATGTATGTATGTATGTATGTATGTATGTATGTATGTATGTATGTATGTATGTATGTATGTATACACTCATCCTGCATGCTTAGAGGAAGTATGTTGAAGAAAATACTAATATGATTATCTTTCAATGTGATTTAGCACGGTAGTCCCAATGACTGTAATACCCGTTTACTCGTAGAAAGCAAATAAGAATCTGGGATACGTGACACGATCTTTTGACGTGAAAAGCTCAACTAAAAACAAATCATAAAGATCATTAATCCAGCCGCATTTAGAATAACTTGTTTCCGAATGTCATTAGAGTCATTAGAAGACTAGAAATGGTTCAGCGGCGAGACACAAAATGAATACCAAATGCAAGAAACAAATCATACGAGAACTGCTTAAACCACTTTATCCTTCCTCATTCTAAGAAAAATAGGTACTCAGGGCAAACTTGATATTAGTCTTCAAGATCTTCAAGTGACTTAACATCAGATTTTTATATCATATCACGCTAAATACTTACCAGATAAGACCTTCAGATTTCAGGAAGCATACTCGGTCCTGAGATAGAAAGACACAAACACGTAGTGGCCGCTGGCTACCGAGGTTTTTGTCATGAGGCCCCTAACAGGCAACTGCAGCCGTGACCGCAAACTCAGTGGTTTTATGTAACGCTGTTTACAATGTTTTATTTTGTGTTACTAATTGTTGAGTTTTATTCTAATAATATACAGTAATTTTTATCACTTGAGGACACGGCGACCCCCAGGAGGAACGCTGGGTGACCACCATTTGGGAAAAGGGGAATGTATCCAATGAATGGAATCAGCTTCTCGCAAAGGCTACCGCATGAGCTGCCAGTTTAAAGCTTTAAGAATCTTTTGGATCGACAAAAAGGTGTTATGACGTGTGGTCCGTCAGCTGGTTATTTTGTTTGTTTGTTTGTTTGTTTGTCTATGTTCGTCCTCATTTTATGTTCGAATCTGACGGTGTATGTGTGTGTGTGATTGTATGTGTGTAATTGTGTGTGTGTGTGTGTGTTTGTGTGATTGTGTGTGTGTATGTGTATGTGTGTGTGTGTGTGTGTGTGTGTGTGTGTGTGTGTATTTACCTAGTTGTATTTTACGGGAAGGGGAGCTATGCTCGTGGTGTCCCGTCTTCATATCTCATTTTATCTAAACTGTTTTTAAATTCATGTATTGTTTTTGCACACACTACTTTATCTAACTTGTTCCAACTGTCTATTACTCTGTGGGGAAAGCTGTTCTTTTTCAGATCTCTTCTATAACTGTCCTTCTCGATTTTCTTTCCATGTTCTCTTGTATTTCTATTATCCCATTTTATTAGGTCCTCTCTATCAATAGTTTCTAAGCCTTTCATGATTCTATAAATAGTTATAAAATCTCCTCTCTCTTTTCTTTGCTCTAATGTCTGTAGCTCAAGTTTTGCTAGTCTTTTTTCATATGATAGTTTTGAGAGTGTTGGTGCCAATTTTGTAATTGCTCTTTGTATTCTTTCAAGTTTTGTTATACATTTTTTTTTTGTACTTGGTGACCACATTGTCGCTGCATATTCCAATCTTGGTCTTATCAAAGTGATTAGTATTTTCTTCACCATTTCTTCATCCAGGTAGGTAAATGCTACTTTGATTGTTCTTATTAGATTATAAGTTTCTCCAAAAATCTTGTTTATATGTTTTTCAGGTGACATATTATTCATAATAATGACTCCTAGGTTCTTCTCATTTTCTACTTTTTTATTCCTTCTTCTCCCAATTTATATGATCCTACTACTCTTTTTTTGTTTCTTCCAAATTCCATTATACTACACTTCTTAGTATTGAATTTCATCTCCCACTTCCTACTCCATTCCCATACTTTATCGAGATCATTCTGTAGCAACTCACAATCTTCTTCAGTGTTAACTTTTTTCAAAATTTTTGCATCGTCCGCAAAGAAGCTCATATAATTTTCAGTTCCTTTACCCATGTCATTAATATGTATAGCAAACATTATTGGGGCCAGAACTGTTCCTTGTGGAACACCACTTATTACTTCATCCCAATTAGAGTGTTTGTCTCTTATCACTACTCTCATTTTTCTTTCTTGCAAAAAGTCTTCCATCCATTTCAGCAGTTTACCCTGTATTCATCCTGAAGTTTTTAATTTCTTAAGCAACTTCTTATGTGGTACTTTGTCAAAAAAAATTTTTTAGGTCTAGAAATGCACAATCAGCCCATCCATCTCCTTCTTGTATTATATCTATTAGCCTTGAATAGAAACACATTAAGTTTGTGACGCATAATCGTCCTTCTCTGAATCCAAATTGCCTTGGATCTAGCACGTTGTTTTTTTTTTCTAAATACCTTACCCATCTACTTTTGATAATTCTTTCACAAATTTTTGCTTTTGTACTTATTAGAGAGACTGGTCTATAGTTAGTTGGGTCTTCTTTATTTCCTCCTTTATATATAGGTACTATATTTGCTCTTCTCCAATCTTCTGGAACTTTTCCTTCTTTCAAGGAACTGTTTATTATGCTATGTATTTTGTCTACCAGTTCATTCCTGCATTCTTTTAAAATCCAGTTTGCTATTT
Source organism: Oratosquilla oratoria (assembly GCF_046742065.1). Taxonomy (NCBI): domain Eukaryota; kingdom Metazoa; phylum Arthropoda; class Malacostraca; order Stomatopoda; family Squillidae; genus Oratosquilla; species Oratosquilla oratoria. The sequence continues at coordinate 3,185 of NW_027467482.1, forward strand.
CATCTGGTCCATGCAATTTTATGACATCAAGATTACTCAAGTGTTTCATTATTTCATTTCTTGTTACTTCTATCTCTTTCATAGGAGGGACTTTCTTCTCCCATTCGATATCTTTAGGTTGTATGTTATCCTTTGTAAACACCGATTTAAAATACTTGTTCATAATTTCTGCCATTTCTATTTCCTCTATGTATTCAACTCCTTGTCGTAGTTTCTCTAATTCTTGTTTGTTTTTCAGTTTGTTGTTTACAAATCTGTAAAATAGTTTTGGTTGATCTTTACTTTTTTCTATGACATCTTTTTCATATTTTCTCTTTTCTTCTCTGCACACTTGTACATATTCATTTCTATAACTAGTATATATATTCCATTTTTCAGGTCTTTTGTATTTTTCTATTTTGTCCAAGCTTTATCTCTTTTATCTTTTAACTCCCTATAACTTTTGTTGTACCAGCACTTTACATATTCTTTTTCTTGCTCCTTCTTTATAATTTTTTGTCAAAATATTCCATTTCTCTTCCACTGTTGTTTCCTCTTTGTATATTCTTTCCCAGTCTTCTTTTTGAAAGAATTCTCTTATTTGATCAAAATTTGTTTTTTATACATTAATCTTCCTTTTCTATATTGTTAATTTCTTTTCATGTATTTTCCTCCTTTAGTTCCGGTTCAACCAATATGTGGTCACTTTTATTTATTGGTGTCTTATATTCAATATTTTCCACTATCTCAGGTTCTGATGTGATTATTAGGTCCAGTCTCGATGGTTCTTCTTCATTTCTATACCTAGTGTTCTCTTGAATCCATTGCGTCATTGTATGGTCAATAATCATCTCAAGTAGAACATTTCTCCATGAGTCGTCTTCATCCTTTACTGTCATCTCTTCCCAGCAGACTTTTTTGCAATTAAAATTGCCCAATATAACTATTCTTCCTCCATCTTTCATTATCTTATTTAATGTTATCCTTATGTCTTCTAACATACTTTTATGTGCTCTCTCTTCCCACGAGACCGTTTTTGGAGGCACAAAATTAATTATAAACTTTCTGCTCTTCCTATCTCTGTCTTCCACTTCCATCATAATCATCTCTACTCTATCCTTTCCATATGTGACATTCCTCACGTTTATATCCTTCTTAGTCAGGAACATAACTCCACCCCCTTGTTTTGTCTCTCTGTTTCTAATCCAATAGTTATATGCACCATGTCCTACACTGTTGGGTGGTAGTGGGCCTTTAATTTTGTCTCTACAACTCCCATTATGTCTGGTTCCTTTTCCTTCAGATAATCATCCAGTTCGTTCAAGCCTGTTATTAATTCATCTACAGTATATTTGTGTAAGACACTCTTGATTTTCTGCTACTTCCATTGCATTTCTGTTTCCCTTTTGTTTTTCTCTGTTATGATCCATTTCTTCACTTTCATATTCACTACTCTCGAATAGAATTCCTCTTTTTCTGACTCTGTTCTTTTCTCGTTTTTTTTTCTTAGCTTCTTGTCTTTTCGTTTTTCCTCCTCTCTTTCCTCTTTATTCATTTCTCTTTTTATTCATACCTTTTTATATTGTTCACTGTCTGTTAGTTTCCCTGTTCTTGCTAAGATATTCTCTGCTGTCGTTTGTGACCTGAATTTAATCTTAATTGGTCTGGTCCTATCTGTACTATATTTCCCGAGTCTATACATTTCTTCAATTTGTTTCCATATTTCAGGTTTATCTTCCTGAACTAATTCTAATATATTTTTTACTTTTTCTTTTTCCTCCTTAATTCTTGTAGTCCTGTTTAAGTTATACTTATCTTCCATCCCTAATATAATTGT
>NW_027467482.1:15000-17500 GCF_046742065.1 Oratosquilla oratoria
GCACAATGAAACTAAGGTAATTTTTACATTTAGTAATTAAATAGTTTGTCAGTAATCTATTTTACTATGTATACATAGTACCGGGAGGCGGTGGGGGGGGGGCATTGATAGGATGAATCCTGAAGAAATGACTATACTCCAGGAGGGCTCGACCCCTTTTCTATTCATGCCTAGAGTTCTTCTCTAGCTGAATAAGATCATCTGGTGTCAGGATTTCCTTTTGGCTCGTTTCAGTTTGATCACAAATGAAACCAGGAAGTCTTTGATAGATGCTAAATGAGAGGGCGGATATTCCCTTATGTAGCTGTACCACAAATGAACCAGGACCTTAGTGCATGGGCAGAGAGAGGGCGAATCTTCTAAGAAATGATAAAGAATTGCTTTAACTGGAATTTTGGAACCTAACATATACACTCATACATACATACATACATACATACATACATATATGATATACATATATATGTATATATATATATATATATATATATATATATATATATATATATGTGTGTGTGTGTGTGTGTGTGTGTGTGTGTGTGTGTGTGTGTATTCACCTCGGATCTGCTGCAGCCTCTTTTCGAGACAGCCAGACACCACCCTACGGCAGTGAGCTCAGAGCTCATTATTAGCAGATCTCTGGGTAGGTCTGAGACCACTCACACTCCACACACCGGGAATGCAAGGTCACAACTCCTTGACTAACGTCCCGTACCTACTCGCTGCTAGGTGAACAGGGGCTACACGTGAAAGGAGACAAACCCAACTTATCTCCGCCCGACCGGGGAATCGAACCCCGGTTCTCCGGCTTGTGAGGCCAGTGCCTTACCAATCCGCCACCGGGCCGTGTGTGTGTGTGTGTGTGTGTGTGTGTGTGTGTGTGTGTGTAATCCACCATAGTCTTGGATTACGTGTTGGACTCATGATCGGCAGTTATTAACCTCCCGGATGAGAACTCAGCTCGTAGGACCGATCTATGGGTAATACTGTGACCTTACACGCACCCACACACACCCAACTCCCCGTGTCGTTCATTATATTATTTAGTTGTGCGTTAATAGTTTTCTGTATTCAAAACATAGAAAACGGTGCATGGGTACAGGGGTATCTATGTTTACTGGTCATTTCGCAATTGAAACTAGATCTTTCAGACGAATTTCTTAAGAAAGCTAATGAGAAATTATGTCTGCTAAACTTTTCACAGCTTGAAGATGTAGTATTATGAAAACTTTTTAGATTTATGAAGGAAATAGGCAGGAAGGAACTGGATTATCATTAGAGTGGTTAAGGAATGGAACAGACTTGGTAATCATGACGTTGTGAGCGCTGAAACCATCGGTTGTTTTAAGAGGAGGTTAGACAACTTTGTGGATGGGGAGGACAGGTGGTCATAGACATGGAACTACCTAGTGTAGGCCTTACGTTCTCTTACATTCTCCTTTATTCTTATGTATTCATTTTATGTGAAGTGTTTGAAAGGCGATTTTGTTTCTATTTTTGTGAAAGAAAACTATCGGGTAATGTATGTTTGCTTTGCATTTCACGACTTGAAAATAAAATGTGGTGAGAGAGGACATGCTCTTTTGTATAAAAGAAAACTAATTTCCTTTGTATGTGAAATGGGCATCCTTGAGACAGAGCTGGTGCTAGGAATTGCGGGGTCCAATTAGGAATGTGATAGGAGCCCAATTAGGAATTTGACAGCGGAGCCTCTACTCCACAAATTTTTTAAACTGGTTTTCTGTTTTCGTGTAATATGCTGGTCTTAGCCTCAGTTTATAAGGTCTACAGTATTACTATTTTCTTACAAGTTTGAATAAAGTCCGTCACATATTTCTCTGTTCAAGGCCCAAAGACTTGGGCAGGTGGGGTCCAATTTGATAAGATCTGTCAAACAGGCTGAAAACCGGCGCTGCTGGAGACAGAACAAATCGCCTGGCGACCGCCGCCAGAATAAACACATAAATCGATCTGTGCACAGAGTTGAGAGGCCCTGGATTGCGATGACGGTAAGATCCTCTCTCTCTCTCTCTCTCTCCAGCCCCCTAAAGGAAACTGTTTGGCCGCAACCAGAGTAGATAGAAGCCGCCGACCGTTACAGTCGAATTGGTCAAACAACAATTCAACAAGACCACTGTGAACTAAAGTGGCGACCCATTTCGCCAAATCTATTTTGTCAAAATTATTTTTCCAAATTAAATTCGTCGAACTTTATTCGGGTCAGATGTTTTGCCTAATACTCTCAGGTCAGATTAGGTTAGGTTAGGTTAGGTTAGGTTAGGTTAGGTTAGGTTAGTTGGGGTTACTTGAGGGAATTTGGTTAATTTAAAATTTGGTGTAACTGAAATCTGGCGAAATGGAAATTTGACAAAAATGTCGAGATATAATTTGGCTAAACTGAAATTTAGTAAGACTGAAATTTGGCGGAACTAAAGTTTAGCGAAATAGAAAATTGACAAAAATGTCGATACAATTTGGGGAAATGGGAATTGTCCAATAA
>NW_027467482.1:25000-27500 GCF_046742065.1 Oratosquilla oratoria
CTTATAAATCATTTGTCGAAGTTTCTTATCGAAGACTTTGAGAAAGTATATCAGATTTGTGATCAGATGGTGGCAGCATCCCAGGTGGTGTCATAATCAAAGGTGAGTAAAAGTAGGACAACTACTAACCTATTAGGTAATGAGAAGTACCACGAACCCTGGCCGTCGGTTAAGGTTACATAATACCCCCAGGGGCTTAACGTTTCATTAACCTCGTTGAGATATTAAGAGATTTACCTTAACAGTAAAATTAATTGGTCTAATTTCCTACGTGATCGCATTACAAATGGAGGTCTTCAAGCCACATGGCGAAATGCAGAAGTTAATTCTTTGAATATTATGTAAAGAGCAGTTAGTTGTATTCAGACGGACTACCTTGGCATGATTCTTCGTCCGCGCTTCCGATAGATTAGGCTGGATGGACTCTGATGGAAAAGAAAACGAAGAACTTTTTCCAAGGAATGTTCTTGAAAATGCCCTATGTGGCAAAAAATCAGTAAATCATGAAAGACTTATACAAATTTTCGTCTGAGTTTCAGGTGTTATCATTGTCCCTGCATAGGATATGTCCGTCACATACTTGGCAAAGAAAGAGCACAGAAATCTCAGCTTAAAAGAACACAGAAACAAAAAAGACGAGAACTAAAAAGGCGGTCAACATGGAATAATATATACAAACATTTACATATACCAAAATGTATTTTCCTTTTGATTAAGGTACATGTAAGATACATAGATAGGGATAGGAGACTTTGCTAAAAGAAATACTCAGCAAAAGATGAGCAACGGCTGAGATCCTTACTGTCCCTTAGCCTCGGGAGGGACATCATCTGATAGAATACGTGGCGAGTGAAAGGTAAATAAAAAAAATTCTATTTATTTCTTTTGCGCAGTACTTTACATTTTCTTATGTGACTATTTTCATACATTTTCATGTCTGTAGGGGTGACTTTCGACGTGCTGGAACACATATCCTATTATTACATGTTATAATGGGTTAGATATACGGTAATTTAAATTTGCGGTAAGGTTTTCAGGAACGCATATGTACTGTATAACGAGAACTTGCTGTATATACATAAATATATATGTATGTATATACACAGACATGACAGAATTGAATAGACACAAAAAAAATGTATTTCTGCTCTTATTTTATGCTTAATGTTATTCAAATTGACCTAATATGTTATATTTACCTAGGTTTATGTTTCAGATTACATATAAGATTAATCAAACATACCGCAAACCAAAGGAGCAGTAGACCTATCGGAATTATAGCGAGGTCGTATTGTGGGTCAACATGAAGGTGGACTTAGTCAACGCAAAATATCTGAAAATCTGTCAATACCCCTATCTATTGTTAATAGAGTGATCGTACAATTCAACAGAGAGGACAAGAAGGGCACAAAACCTCATTCTGGTCGTCCCGGGCCCTCAGAAAGAACTTTGGGTCTTGTCAAAAGAAATGTCGAAAACGATCCACGTTGCAAAGCCTCTGACATAGTAACACAAGCTGATGTCAGTCCCAGAACAGCTGTCAGGAATCTCCACAAGTTGGGTTACTATGGCAGAGCTGCAAGAAGGAAACCACTCATTCGTCCAGACAATACCAAGCGCAGAAAGGATTGGGCTGTTGAAATGGTGGAGAGACCTGTGGCCTTTTGGAGCACTGTCATTTTCTCTGATGAGTCACGCTTCGCATTATCCATTGACAGTGTAAGAGTGTGGGTTTGAAGACTCTGTAGTCAAGAGTTTGGCCTCAAGAGACTGCAGCCAACAGTGAAACATGGGGAATTTTAAAAATAGTATGGGGTGCAATTTGGAGTGATGGTCGACCAGAGCTTGTGGAGTGTTAAGGAAACAATATTCTCCAGTGGTAGAATGAGTAAAAATGTCTTCCTATTTATGGAAGATGGAGCTCCTTGTCACACTACTCAAGCAACACAAAATTGGTTGAGACAAGATGGGATCAGAAAACTTCCATGGCCGAGTCAGTCCCCGGATATGAACCCTATTGAACACCTCTGGGGCATATTAGACCGACAACGTCGCAAAAAGAATAGATAGGCATCCTTAAAGCCCGAACTCTTAGAATTACTACTGGAAACATGGCAAGAAACCCCTGAAGATGATATTCGTGAACTAATCACTAGCATGCCTAGAAGGATCCACGCATTGAAAAAAGCAAAGGGGATGTCAACTAAGTATTAGTTACAAAGGATTACAAAGGCAAAGCATGCCGACAGGAGACCTTTTGATCCATATCTAGGTCGGATGCAAAAAAAAAAAAAAAAAAAAAAAAAAAAAAAAAAAAAAAAAAAAAAAAAAAAAAAAAAAAAAAAAAAAAAAAAAAAAAAAAAAAAAAAAAAAAAAAAAAAAAAATTCATATTAATAATAAATTAAAACTATAACAATGTAAATAACAATTAAAATACATAAATAAATGCATTGGTATAGTTGAATAACAAACAAACAGGTAAATAGTAAATGATAATAA
>NW_027467482.1:47500-50000 GCF_046742065.1 Oratosquilla oratoria
AAGATAATCTCCATTTTCACTCCTTCCTTAGATCCAGATATTTCATTCAGCTGGGGGCCAAGGTAGGTCAAGGAGTGATTACGTCAGAAGATTTTATTGACCCTATCTGACATAAGAGGGCGTGACATAAACCAGAGATGAGGTGATGTAATTGTCAGGTCGCATTTTGAAGTTGTGGGAAAATCTGCTGATTGTTATCATGACCTCTGAAACGCGCTTAACTCAGCTTCTTCATCACTGCTGCGGAAGTTAGGGATACGAATGGAATAGCCTGACGACGACGACAGCTACAATGAATGAAGAAAAGGTGCCTAGAGATGCTGCTGATATAAACATAATCTTGCTGTGAAGAAATTAGGGACTCTAGAAATGTGGTCACGAGATGGCACGCATAGAATACCTCAAAGCTTTTCTTTTTTCTTTCTTTCTTTTTTAGTATCACAGTGAAAATTCATGACTCACTATCTCTATCTTCAACTAGAATCAGTCTATGTTTCAGTACACATTGGAGGGATAAGAAAAATTAGTCAAACTAGATGGAAAATTGACCTTGTAAAAAGGGCGTAGAAAAAGATATTCATTAGTGACTGTTTCAAGTAGAAATGTTACGGGGTCTTGTATGCCAAAGCCTCCTTGTTTAAAATATTGTTCCTGGAGATTTCTACTTCATCTATACGAAGGGGAACGTTGCAGAAAAGCAAAAGATCTAATCGAAGTATCAAGTCACAATTAAAGTTGGTGGCGTCATCGGAAACGTGTTGATCTCGCATTCGCTTACTCGTAGGTTCGAATCCCGCACTCCTCTCTGATTCCTAACAGTGACTGTTACCTGCCCTAGCAGTCCAAGCGCATAATAGGACAAAGGTGACGGCTTCGGCCGCCGCTACTCGGTGCCTCCTGTCGTAGTCGGGTCCTCACCTTCTAGTGTGGAGGAGGAATATGTGAGTGGCGGGCAACTTCTCTCTCTCTCTCTCTCTCTCTCTCCCTGTCACCTGGCTTCCAGAGACAAGAAATTATTGTTCTTGATGACGACATAGTGTTATCCAACCGGGAAACCTTATGCAACGCACTCGCCTCCTCCCTCCCTGCCTGCATGTAACATTTGATCTTAACCTTTCCCTGGTGCAAGTAATCTCTGACCTTTCGTCTCTCCGGGGACGGGTTGATGCGTTTTTTCTTCTACTTCTTCTTCTTCTCTTTTGTTCCCGATCCTCCATGTTACACCACTCAGTTACGTGTTCTGCACGACCACCTGGCCAATTTTCTTCCTTTGACGACCCTTTAATGGCGTCTTGCCTGAACTCACTTGTTCTCCTTGCGTGCAATTTTTCATTTTTTCTCCTTCTTGTGCTTCCAGGTTGCCTGTCCATCATTATTTTTTCATCACCTAGATTGTGATATAATTTTTCTTGCTCTCAAAACACGCTCAATAGATGACGCAACTCAGAAGAGCAAAAACTAAATCACACGAGACTGGATTGTCGTCTTTTCAGCCATCGTGGACGTCATTGACTATAATGCCCAATCTGGAGGGAAAAAAAAATTCCGAGTAAAATTACATGGCAAACTGGAAAGAAAAAATACAGGCAAGGTGGATATTTTGAAGGCTGCAGGTTTTTATTTGCATTTATCTATTTATTTTTTCTAAGACTAGACATCACGAAACACTTTATTTATTTGATTTTAATTTCTTTTAAGACCACTCACCACCAAATACCTTTGACGAGATCACCTGTAGCTCCTTCCTTTGCGTAGGGCAGTGATTGATTCTTAACCAGGGTTAAACTTATCCCTTTGGAGTAAAAAGTGACACGGCAAAGGACACAGGACAATAAATAAAATTGAAAATCTCAATTGGATGTGATTTATTTACTATTTCATACTATCTCTGATCTGCTGATTTCAAATATGGAAACGATTTTGTTCTGTATGCTCAATTTTTCATACATTTTAACTTTTCACGACCAAATAAATTACTTGCGCGTTTATGGAATCAGTAGGGATTATATTTATATAGTTTTTTTCAGATTTGATCATGGCTACAAGGAGATATCAATGTGTGAACAAACCTGATGCTTTCTGTTATGCTTGTTACGCTTATTCGTCAGCGGCGCAATATAACATCGTTTGTAAGGCGAGCCTGTAGAGCGTGCTTCGGACTTACTCCTGGTGACCAAGACAAGAAATGGGGCCCCACATACAGTACAGTACTGTGTGTCATAACTGCGAAGAAATGTTGCGTGACTGGACGAAAGGTAAGGGCTGCTTGCCTTTCGGAACTCCCATCATCTGGCGGGAACCGAAGGATCACATAACCGACCGCTATTCTTGTCTAATCAATACGAAAGGCGTTGGCAAGAAAAACAGACATCAAATCACTTATCCTAGTATCCCCTCAGCAATTCTACTTACTCTGCACTCTGATGAGCTCCCAATTACAGATTGTAATGGGTTATCTCCAAAAACGCAACAGAAATATTAGCTTCTAGGTTGCAAGAAA
>NW_027467482.1:60000-67500 GCF_046742065.1 Oratosquilla oratoria
CTCCCCTTTTTCCTTTTTCTTATTCTTCACTTCTTCCTCCTTCTCCTCCTTCTTCCCCTCCCTTTTTTCATTTTCTATTCCTCCCTCTCCTCTCCTTCTCATTCTTCACTTTCCCCCTTTTCTCTCTCGTCGTCCTCCTTTTCCTCCTCCTCTTTATCTTTCCTCTCTTCCTCCTCTTTCATCACCTCGTCATCCTTTTCTTTTCTCCTCCTCCTCCTCCTCCTTCTCCAATCTCTCTTCTCCATTCTCGTCCCTTTTATTTCGTTTTCTTATTACTGTTACCGCTATCTTGGCTTTTTTCTTTTTTTGCAACACTGATGCTGTTTCTGCCCGAAGTCTTGCACGAGTTTTGCCCCACTTTGGATTATTATTAGGCATAAATCAAAACTGCCCAGAGCTCAAGACGACGACTCAAATCTTGGGCGGCGCCAATAATAGCAAAATAATATTGTTTATATTTTGTAGCCATTAAATACGATAGAATACGAGAAATTAAATAAAGATAATAAGAAAATAAATCAATAAATAGGTAAATATATAAATAAGTAAACAAATAGACAGATGAATGAATGAATGAATAAATAAACGAAACGATGAATAAGTAAATAGTTGAATAAATAAATTGATAACTGAATGAATAAATAGAATAAAGTAAATGAATAGATAAAGAAGACAAATTCTGCTTGGTAAAGAATATACACTAGTACTATTTTTTTCAAAGGAAGAGAAGGAAAAGGTTAAAAATGTCAGCCACCCGTTGTATTTGATATGAGATGTCTTGTTTTCTTTATCCTCCATTATCTATTTTTGTTCAAGAAGACATATCTAAAGTTATATATGGTAGCTATCCATCCCGATCACGGGGAGTTGGTCTAAATTTAGTTAAGATTTGAGCGCGGGTGAACATCAGGCAAGATTCAGGTCTGGTGTTCTAGATTTATATTTATTATGTATACTATCTGTGCATTCGTACCCAATTTTTTTCTAACGGGTTGAATTTGTCTCGTTTAAGGTCATCTCAACGAACCAGTTTTGGCCCCAGATGCCGTCCAGGGCACGGGACTGGATTCAATCTGCCGCCCAAAAAAATGTTTTTCACTTTAATGAATAGATGAATAACTGATTAGGCATACATATACATATACACTCACACACACACATATGTATATATATATATATATATATATATATATATATATACATATATATATATATACATATATATATGTATATTACAGGTGAAAAATGTAATCACACATTTGTGAATCACGTGAAAACCACCGTTGGAGTAGAAAAGATTGGAGACGGGGAATCTAATTATTTCGATTGCAAACGGAGTGAGCCGAGGGTAGAGACATCTTCCCATGTTCCCCTTTCTTTTGTTAAGGGTGCTACTTAAACAGCACACCCTCTCTTAATTGTATCTACTGAAGAGGATTGCAATTTGCAATCGAAATATATAGATTCCCCGTTTCCAGGCTTTTCTACTCCAACAGTGGTTTCTAAGTTATTGACAAATGTATGATTACATTTTTCACCTGTAATATATATGTATATATATATATATATATATATATATATATGTATATATATATACATATACATATACATATATATATATATACTGTATATATATGTATATATATATATATATATATATATGTATACATATATATATACATATGTATATATATATTTGTATATATATATGTATATATATTCATATATATACATATATATATATACATATATGTATATATATATATATATATATATATATATATATATATATATATATATATATATATATATATATTGCTGATAACCACAGGGAAAAAACGGAAAAGAAAACTAGAATTCCCAAGCGCTTTCGTGATATTTCACATCTTCAGGGGATTACAACAAAGAAAATTGTCACATAGGTATATAAGAGGTAATACAATAAACTGGGAAAGGAACGGACATAACACATGGAGAAAATGTCACAAACATTGAACACTTACAATTAAATCATTTTTGTAATGATTTAATTTGATTACAAATTTTGTCAATGATAGAATTATCCAATTTAAACATACCATAGCTAATATTGATATTAGATCCTTCAGAATTTTTTATCATGCAACTTTCAATGATATTTCTTTTGGCAAATGAATCACAATTTATGATAGAAGAGGCATTGGTCCAATCGATACGATGATCGAAATCTCTCATATGGATAAACAGCGCACTAGACTCTTGTGCTGTTTTTACACTGTACTTGTGTTGCTTGACCCTAGTTTCGAGTTCTTTGCCTGTTTGTCCAAGATAATACCTTTCACAATCTCTGCAAGGGATCCTGTATATGCAACCAACTGAGTCATTAGGTGAATTTTTGATTATTAACTTCTTAAAAGTATTTGGATTATTAAACACATCTTTAATATTCCATGTTTTAAGAATATGGGGAACTTGAGCAAGATTGTTACTAAAAGGTAAAATCAAAAGATTCTTATAGTCGAAGGGGGGGGATGTTTGAACACTATAAAAAGTTTTTTCGCTAAAGCGAGAGCGCGGTCTAAAAATCTTTTGGGGTATTTTAATCCAAGACCAACATTAACAATGTACTCAAATTCCCCATCAATAAACTCAGGGCTGCAAATACGAAGAGCACGTAAAAACATAGAAGAAAAGACAGAATATTTTACTTTATCCTGGTGAGACGAGTAATAGTGAATATAAGACAAAACATTTGTCGGCTTCCTATAAACACTGAACTTAAAATTATTACCATTCCTATGAACAAGGCAATTTAAAAAGGGCAACTTACCATTATTTTCTAGTTCAACAGTGAAATTAATAGAGGGAACTAAATTATTCAGAGATTGCAAAAATGCATTTAAATCCTCAGAATTGGGCCACAGGCAAAGAACATCGTCAACGTACCTATACCAAGTCACATTTGGTGGCAAAATTTCACTTAATAGTTTATTTTCAAAAAATTCCATATAGAGATTGCTAAGGACTGGGGATAGCGGATTACCCATAGCCATTCCGAATTCCTGAGCATAAAATTGATAAGAATTCGGAATGGCTATGAGTAATCCGCTATCCCCAGTCCTTAGCAATCTCTATATGGAATTTTTTGAAAATAAACTATTAAGTGAGTTTATTGATGGGGAATTTGAGTACATTGTTAATGTTGGTCTTGGATTAAAATACCCCAAAAGATTTTTAGACCGCGCTCTCGCTTTAGCGAAAAAAACTTTTTATAGTGTTCAAACATCCCCCCCTTCGACTATAAGAATCTTTTGATTTTACCTTTTAGTAACAATCTTGCTCAAGTTCCCCATATTCTTAAAACATGGAATATTAAAGATGTGTTTAATAATCCAAATACTTTTAAGAAGTTAATAATCAAAAATTCACCTAATGACTCAGTTGGTTGCATATACAGGATCCCTTGCAGAGATTGTGAAAGGTATTATCTTGGACAAACAGGCAAAGAACTCGCAACTAGGGTCAAGCAACACAAGTACAGTGTAAAAACAGCACAAGAGTCTAGTGCGCTGTTTATCCATATGAGAGATTTCGATCATCGTATCGATTGGACCAATGCCTCTTCTATCATAAATTGTGATTCATTTGCCAAAAGAAATATCATTGAAAGTTGCATGATAAAAAATTCTGAAGGATCTAATATCAATATTAGCTATGGTATGTTTAAATTGGATAATTCTATCATTGACAAAATTTGTAATCAAATTAAATCATTACAAAAATGATTTAATTGTAAGTGTTCAATGTTTGTGACATTTTCTCCATGTGTTATGTCCGTTCCTTTCCCAGTTTATTGTATTACCTCTTATATACCTATGTGACAATTTTCTTTGTTGTAATCCCCTGAAGATGTGAAATATCACGAAAGCGCTTGGGAATTCTAGTTTTCTTTTTCGTTTTTTCCCTGTGGTTATCAGCAATCTTCTGGATCACGTGGTGTTGTGATCTTTTTGCATATATATATATATATATATATATTCCTATTAAATGCTAAAGCACAAGTGGCGTCAATGATTTTAAGAGAACATTTCTCTAACTCTCTGTATTTCCTTTTCTCTTCATATTTCAAACTCTGAAGGAAAAAGTAAAAGGCTTCAGAATGTTGATTCATTTTACCGACAGCTGTTTCAACCATTACAAATGGTCATCTTCAGGGTACTACAATACATCAATACAAACATGGGTATATAAGGCCGAGTGAAAACGGAAGGGAGAGGTCACTCGTAAGGTGGGAATCTGTCTACCCTACCGAGACGGACAGGGTAACTGGGACAGCTTCCCGATGTGGAATTACGTCCCGGAAGTCTGGACACAATCCCCATGTGGGTTTTTGTCCCGTGTTGACGGTCTGTATTTTCTATTGGAGGGGAGGACATAATCAGATGAAATCTGTACATTTCAGATAGGCTTTTGTAAAGCGATGCTCACTGCCTCAGCTACAACTAAACTTCCATAATTGTTATCGTGGTGGATTATTGTTGTATCCCTTATGAGATCTACTAGGGGCGGCTTTTTATCGTGGGCATCGACAAAATGTTGGTGGATGGCTCCGTTGTTACGGTGAGACTGCAGTCGTCTTCTTAAGGTCGTCAGGGTATGGCCGACGTAGCTAACATCGAGGGGCTTGCATGCCCCTTCAGAACATTTAAATTTATATACTACGCCGGTTTTAAGTTCCTTTGGACACTCGGGGACGGTGCTGCTTTTCATAACAAGGGAGGCAATCAGGTTGGGATGGCTGAAGACTTTCAGTGAGACTCTTTCGTAGGGCTCCTGAGGTGAAACACCTCTAGAGATAATCCCACGAAGAGTATCGGCTTCCTGTCTGTAAGCAGTGCCAAAATCTAATTTGTGGTAAATCATTAGGGTTTTCTCCGCGTTATCAGCAGTGGTCTTGACTCGGGTGTGAAACTCTTCCATATTCTTTCTAATGACATCTTCTATGGTGTTACAAGAGAAGCCATTATTCGTTAACACCTGTCTAACGCGTTCAAGTTCTGTATGGACAGCATTCCACGTGCTGCAATGGGAGAAAGCCCGCCTAACATAAGCACCAACTACAGACCTCTTATAAGAGTCTGGACACTCACCCCTGGTAGATCTCATAAGGGATACAACAATAATCCACCACGATAACAATTATGGAAGTTTAGTTGTAGCTGAGACAGTGAGCATCGCTTTACAAAAGCCTATCTTAAATGTACAGATTTCATCTGATTATGTCCTCCCCTCCAATAGAAAATACAGACCGTCAACACGGGACAAAAACCCACATGGGGATTGTGTCCAGACTTCCGGGACGTAATTCCATATCGGGAAGCTGTCCCAGTTACCCTGTCCGTCTCGGTAGGGTAGACAGATTCCCACCTTACGAGTGACCTCTCCCTTCCGTTTTCACTCGGCCTTATATACCCATGTTTGTATTGATGTATTGTAGTACCCTGAAGATGACCATTTGTAATGGTTGAAACAGATGTCGGTAAAATGAATCAACATTCTGAAGCCTTTTACTTTTTCCTTCAGAGTTTGAAATATGAAGAGAAAAGGAAATACAGAGAGTTAGAGAAATGTTCTCTTAAAATCATTGACGCCACTTGTGCTTTAGCATTTAATAGGAATTGTTTACGAGAAAGACTTTGCTCAAAACATTTATATATATATATACGTTTATATATATTAGAATGTATACAAATATGTCACTAATTCGCAAAGACACGTGAAATAAAACAATGGAAAACTAGAAACAGTCCGAACATTTTCGTCAACTGTATGACATCATCAGGGAATACAGAATGAGTGAGACAGCGGTACATATACCAAATAAATGAAGACATAATAGTGAACATGGACAGGTCACACAGGATACTCCATTGCACAAGTCGGGAAGAAAAAACCTCACCCGTCAGGAATGGCAAAAAATTATGGACCTCATATCAGAAAAGACATTCCCAACGCCCAGGCCGGGAAACTCTTTACGCTGATGAACGTTCAACAATTTCCTTAGTAATAAAATTTCCCAGTTTGTATATATATATATATATATATATATATATATATGTATGTATGTATATATATATGTATATATATATACATGTATATATATATATATATATATATATATATATATATATATATATATATACATACATATACCAAGGCTTTTTCCTCCTTACAAGGGAGGTAGCCAAAAAGGAAAAGGCATAAAATCATTCCCACCCATTCCATCCCTGAATACACTCCACACCCCTCCACCCTCCCTCTCATCTTAGCACCTCCTGGATGACGGGTCATCCCTGCACCTTGTCCACTGCCCTGGGTCAGAAGCAGTGTCGCAAGACACAGCACATCCACAGCAAGGCCGCTTCATTAAATCGGCGACCCCCCTTCTCCGTCCCCCCATGCATAAAAGGAGAAGACGGGGAGAAATCCCTTCGGGCTGCGTCAAATTTTGCTCACACATACTACCTCACCCCCCATCCCCCCGCCCATTCCACCTCATGCATCACAACATCATCCATATACAACCATTCTCCATTCACCCCTGTCTTCTGTCCTCTCCCGTCCTTCCTCAACAAACATTCCTTCACCCCATCCATCCATCTCATCCTAGGACGTCCCCTCATGTTCACTCCCTCCACATCTGCCTCCACATCTGCCTTCCATACCTTTATGCAGGCTAGTCTTCCGACAAGTGTTTGTGTCGTTTTGACATTTGGAAATAAACTCTCCTACTGGGATTCGAACCCTCGCCTGAGCGGCTTGCTTCGTAGAAGGTGAAGACCGTACCGTCACGTCACCACGACCCTTCAAAACAGAACGAATTAGTTCACGGACTAATCATTCTGCCGAGGGCACTCGAGTGGAATGTGGTATGCACTGTATTTCATCAAATCTGGGGGTTATATGGGGGAGCAGTTAGCGCCCTCCCCAATCTCGATAACCAGATAGGTTATGAGTTCCTATGGTTTTATATCGTCAGTGGTCTAGTGGTCTAAGGCGGGTGTTTTGGAGCATCTCTTGGGTCCAGTAGCAGCGGGTTCGAATCCTCTGAGCGACTGTCATGGAGATTGTCTGATTTATGTCGCTGTTTACTAGCGAATTTCTCATACAGTTCCGATGGCGATAAGCGTGAAAGGGATTCGTTCCGGTCCTTACCCTTCCCACGAGTGGGATTGGCCATAGGGTGAAATGGGGGTTATATGGGGGAGCAGTTAGCGCCCTCCCCAATCTCGATAACCAAATAGGTTATGAGTTCCTATGGTTTTATATCGTCAGTGGTCGAGTGGTTTAAGGCGGGTGTTATGGAGCCTCTCTTGGGTCCAGTAGCAGCGGGTTTGAATCCTCTGCGCGACTGTCATGGAGATTGTCTGATACACACACACACACACACACACACACACACACACACACACACACACACACACACACACACACACACACACACACACACACACACACACA
>NW_027467482.1:70000-110000 GCF_046742065.1 Oratosquilla oratoria
ATGCCGACAAAATGGCAAAGAACTTGTGTCTCCAAATATACTATTACCGTGAGCCTGATCTTTCTTTGTCGGAACCTACAGAACTGAATAGGAGTAGGCTTAGTATCAGAAATAAGATTTCGAGTTTTTTGAACAGAAACAGTTAGAGGATCGAGTGTCATGTTAAGAATGTTTGCCTCTCGACGTAAGAACTCGGGTCATCTTGTGAGGGCATCAGCCTCTTTTTGTTGTCGTATCTTTTGATGTTGTTGTCACTGCTGCTGCTGTTCCTGTTGTTGCTGTTGTTGATTTCTTTGGGTAGTATGGATTCTCGTTATCTACGGTTTTATTTCTTACCGTAAGCTTATTTCATTGGGCTCTTCAATTATATACAATTTCGTTGCAGTTTCATTACCTTCTAAATGCAAACTGCATTTTTTCTAATTGATTAACTAATTAATTAATTGATCGAATGATTAATTGATGGGTTGGTTGACTGATTAACTAATTGAATGATCGACTGAACAATCGACTGATTAATATACAAATTAACTGTATGAACATCTGCGAAGTTATGAATTTACCCAAGGAGAGCCAGTATTTCCCTCAAGTGGTTCGCCTCATGGATTCTCCCCGCGGCGTCTCAATTAGACTTCTAACCTTTATTTCAAATGTATTTCCAACTGCCATTCGTGAGGCATAAATGTCCAGCTCCATTGTCACTCTCCCGTTAGGGTAGAGTTATTGCTGTCATTCATCATTTCCCGGGGCAGGGGTGTCGAACCCTGCCCAGCAGGACTCTGTTCAGGCTTTGAGGACTCAGCCCCTGCGCCCCTGTTCCCCTTGATATTGGTAAGACTTCGGGACGGGGATTGGCCGGACTACCTGCTGCTAGCAACTCAGGGTAGCAACATCAGAACCAGTGTCCGGGGGCCTCATACGCCCACTTGAGTAACTATTTTATGGCATTTTATGAGAAGTAGTCATGCTCACATAAAAGAAAAACACTAATCGGTATGAAAACGATACGTTGATGTTAGTAAAAATTAATCGTTTAAGATTATCACAACTAATTCAAAGAAACTATTTCTCTGGGCGATCACGACCAAAAGGAATAATGGGTGCCGCTTAGATAAGAACTCTGTATAAAGGTTCAAACTGTTGCAATCATTGGTCTCATTTTTTACTGAATGGGTTGATGGAATGAAAGCAGATCAATCATCGGAGAGTAATCATGGAATCGTTACTCATGTTCATTTCTTGAAACCTTGTGAATGAAACAATAATAAACATTAATTTTTCAAATCAAAATGGGTTTCGAAGAAGACAATTGCAAGTGAGCCTTCGAAATGCCTATTAATCACCTTAAGAAAAACAATTAAATCACAATTATAAGGTACCCTGTTGAGAATAATAAGCCATTTTGGGGCATTTTGGAGAATCATCAGAGATACAAATAAATACTTTGACTTTTAGAACCAAACGGTCAAGAAACGGAATTTGGGAACTTTCCCGTTGTGTGTTCGAGGACTAGGACACGCCCAAGGACAGCCTCCTTGCTTATAAAGTCCCTCAGAGAAGGCATAAGCCAACATTAGCTTCAAGGAATCCAAGCCTGCAGGGAAAACATCGACGTCCAATCGCTATTCATTATGAAGACACATGTAAGTATGTTTTCTTAGTGACATCTGTGCCTGTAATTACATTCTTATATTCAAAAATATTTTCAAGAAGAAACAATTGAAGGAAGTGCAAAACATGATTTGGTGGCAAAAGACTTATTCTTACGTTTCGAGCCCTGTCCAGGGATACAATAGTAGGAAAAGTAAACTAATCTGTAGTGAGTAGTGCATTGGGTGTAGTCACCGGAATTCCCTGTCCAAGGTTTCTTTTCAAGTATGCAATTGGAGGAAGAGCTATCAAACTGTAGTGAATGTATAGTACTTTGGGTGAGGTCACCTGGATGCCCACGGCGAGGAAGGTGTTAAAAAAAAAAAAAAAATGGAAGGTACCAAAGAAGGTGATAATTCCCTGTATCGAAGGGGCATCGGAGGAAATGGCAAGACCACTCCGGAATACCAAACGTAGAACCAAAATAAGAGACAGGAGAACCAAGCCAATCAGGCAGGTATTGTGTATCATATGAATTGTAGAGACGGCAAAACACATCAAAATGGGGAAAATGAGAAGAAAATGGCTAAGAGGCCGCAATACCATCAGACGGAAGTGAACAGGAGGGACCCACGTTCGGCACTATTCAAATAACGTGAGGAAGAGCAACGTGAATTGGACTAACTAGGAGCCGTAGTGGTTCACATGGAGATCATGTAAGACAAGACTTTTCTTAGAAGCGTGGGCTAGTGACAAAGACAGTGTCGACAGATGTGTTAACTAAAATCCAATATACAAATTAGGTAGGGGCAAACACGACGGAAAACGTACCATTCGATAATAGGGAACGAGATGTGTAACAAATAGATAGATAGATAGATAGACATTATTTGGCAATGAATCAATGTACATGAAGTGCAAATAATGACAAGAACACATAGTTCGGAATAATAAATGCAAATTGCCGAGGATAACACAAAAAGCATGTACGCTTATTTCCATTGTGGTCCTCATCAAATTATTATTCTACACTAAATCACACTGACAACATACGTAGGGAGTTAAGGGGACCAGAGACAATCATGAGTAATACCAGTCAGAACACATATGACACATAAACATTGTTATAGTTTTGCTAATATTACTAGAATATTTGTACACATAGGAATATTGAGACCAAAATTTTGAGCACCATCACTAAAAGGAACATTGCATTAAGCAAAGGAACAATAGAATAATGTTTGTAACAAAACAGTATGAGTGAGTACTATATCAGAGTAGTACTATTAATGATATACTGCATTATTCTACAGCTGTATCAACATGTATGAGTGAGTACTATATCAGAGTAGTACCATTAATGATATACTACAATATTCTACATCTGTAACAACATGTAGTTATAGTGAATGCTACATTGCAGCTAGGGTCTCCTATTAATTAAATCTAACATTTAACCTGAATCTCAGGACGGAGTGGGCAATTAGTATGAGCACTAGGGAGTAGTACATTATAACCTGAAGCACCAGAGGTAGGGTACAGGGAACCAGTACTCGAATGAGTAAAACAACAAGGAGAACGAGGAAAAAGGTCAGATCATAACTGTTCTCGGACCCTACCTGAGACATATACCATATTACGACTTGCAAAACAAAGGTGGAAACCAATTTGTAAACATCAATCATTGTTATACTAAACTAAACTTCTGAAGAACAAAAAAAAGGGTGGGAGGTCAGAACAGTTATGAGTGAACGCAGATTTGGATGGTATTACTCATGGAATCAGGTATCCCTAACTAAGTGAAGTAGTAAGTTATCAAATTAATTAATAAATAAAAAAGTGTATTAGTAAGTTACTCAATGACTGTTTATCAGGAGCTTGACGTACAATAATAATAATAATAATAATAATAAAAAAAATAATTGTTACCTCTGAGAGAGAGGGGACTTTAACTTAGTGCCCACCATAGGCTGATCACATTATTGGAGCAACGACCTACGTGATCTCATCTAATATACTATTTACTCACTACAAATTTGGTTACTTTTTCTCTTGAATACAGCATTCTTGTCGGAAAGTATGTATTTATTTGAATGTTGGCCATATTAGATTACAACAATAATTATCCTTAAAATGTGGATTAAATTTTTTTCTGATTTACTGTTTTATGGCATATTAGTGTAGTTTTTCTTAACACTTTTTTGTGTTATTGTTTTCTCATCTCTTTATCGTCTCGTAATACATGTTTTTTCTTTTTTTTCAGATAATTTCTCTAACATTCATGTTGTTAACCGTGGTGTCGGTGATGTCAGCACCGCACTGGGCCCCCACTCCTTCCCATGACAATGGTAATGGTAACAGGTAGGTACTCTTCCTTGGTCTTAAAGAGGTACAAAAAAGAATATCGAGAAAAGATAGAGGATAAGCAAAATGTTATAAGAATAATTAACATATCATCCAAAACTATAAATGTTCATAGCTAAATACAAAATTCAATTAGGCAGTACCATTCACTAGTAATGAAAAAATATACATCTAATGCGCGTTTGGTAGTTAGATAAACAAAAAGAGGGTATGAAATAATAAGAGTAATAAAAAGAAGAACTTTGCAGTTAATTGATAAAATCTAGAACCATAATAGTCACACAAAATTCCTTCCTAGCATTTTGGGACTTTAGCATCTTTTCTAACTTCCACCGTCCGAAAGCGTTTCTTCCTTATGCAAGCAGTAATCCATCTACAGTCAAAGGACAAAACTAGAAATAGCAGACATGGAGACTGTAGTTAGATAATGTACTGAACCCCCCCCTCCCCTCCCCCTACTCCCACGCAGTGTGGAGTGAGAAACCCGTGGTGGGGCAAAGCTCTTAGTTAGGGCAAGCCGCCGCAGAGGGCTTTTTGGGGGCGACGTTGGGTTGCCTCCTTGCCTGACCAGGGCTGTCGGGAACCGCCGCAGCAAGCCCGCAGAGGGCTCCAGGACTCGAACTCATGACCACTTGCTCATGAGTTCAAGACGGTATTCACAGGGGTGCCGCGCGGCCTCAGTTAGATATTATTGAAAGTACAAAAGTTAACCAAGTTATATATACTGGATTTCTATTTATATTCCAACAGTGAACCCCCTGCATCCAAGGAACTAAACCAGAATTATAAAACATAAATATTTCTGACCAATTACTGAAACCTACAACTTCGTTCGCAATCCAAAAGCAAAACAGGGAAGCTAAGGGACAAAAACGGAAATCGCGTTACATCCCCTAATTGCTACTAGTATAGAAGGTATTACAATAAAATATGATTCTCATTCCAACAGTGGCCAAGCTGCAGCCCAGCCATCCGGCTCGGAGGTGCTACTGAAACTTCTTAGCACGCCTGAAGCAAGAAAACTGGTTGACCAAGTCATGCCCATTGTGTTATCTCTCGTATCCCTTGTAAGGTCATTGGTAGAAGCGGCTGCAAACAATCCCGCCTTGACCCAAAGCATTGCCACTCCAAAGACTGCACATGCTCCTGCAATACCCGCACACGTCACGAAAGCCCCATGGGAAACGGCGAGATGGTAGAAACCCTGATGCATACTGTTCCTGAAGCTGAATAAAATAAAAATAAAAATCCTAGTTTAATTCGTACTGACGTGAAGAGAGATCATGTGATCTTTAAGACATTTGTTAAATTTTATAGAACACTAAAATAATTGTCACGAAAAGTCATGCACTTGTAAATAGATAATTAAAAATTTCCAGAGTTTCTTCAGTCTACCTAGAAAAACTGAGTATGTGGTTGTAAAGTCCATAGGAACAACGTATACTAAGGGATGCAATGGCATGAGTGTATCCACTACTTGACATACGCACACACAAGCACGCGAGTGCACACACACACACACACACACACACACACACACACACACACACACACACACACACACACACACACACACACACACACACACACACACACACACACACACACACACACACACACACACACACACACATATATATATATATATATATATATATATGTATATATATATATATATATATATATATATATATATATATACAGGATTACATGGTTTCATCTAAATCTACAGATCTTATTACCTCTTGACCTCCAATGCTGGACCAGTTTTAACTAATCTCTTATTTTCTAACATTCAATTTGCTTGCAATTCATTCTAGTAAGAGACCTATACTTGATCATGTGAAGTGAGTCCCGCCTGCCTATGATCAGGAAACACCTGAATTTTCATCACTCGGACTACATTATTGTATAAACCTGACATTCACTCATTTTTCTATCTCCCCACTAGTCAGTCTTGACAATGTTTTCCTCTTTCATTGTTATTCCGATTACTTTTGTTTAAGGTTTTGTTTATAAAGTGAATCTTATTGTATCTTTGTTTTCTTGTTTGCATCAGCTTCTCATATATACCATTCATACTGCAGTATATTTTGTTCTATAAAGATTATTACTGTTATGTATTATGTGCGAAAGTTTAATAGTATACTTCTTGCTCAATGCAGTGTTTCAAATTATGAGAGACTGTAGTATTATACTTTAATTCAAGGCAAAAGTTAAAAGAAATCACGTGTAATGCATGAAGATTTTTAGGTTCAGTACCTCAGTTTATTCTTTACCTTATTTTGATATGAGAGAAATTCGCTAGTAACAGCGACATCAATCCGATATTTTTTCTGACAGTCGCATGCAGGATTCGAACCCACTGCTATCGGCCTCCCGTAAGATCACCTTCACAGAGCCTTAGACCACTACACCAACAGACACTTAAGAGCCTTGAAACCTGGAATCGAACTGATTCACGAGGATAGGAAAGACTGTGACCCCAATTCCTGTTTTACACAAGGCCCAAGTGCACCAGTTGGCAAGGGGTAAGGACCGGAACAAATCCCTTTCACGCTTTTCGTGAAAGGGATTCGAATCCTGCATGCGACTGTCAGAAAAATGATCGGATTGATGTCGCTGTTACTAGCGAATTTCTCTCATAGTTACAATGGCGAAAAGCGTGAAGGGATTTGTTCCTACAACAACAAAAATAGTCCAACGTTTCTTCCCAAAGAGTTCTACAGGAGAGTCCAAAGACCGTTGCTAGCCACTGTGGGCTTGTAGACTTCCAGTAAGGGAGACTCAACTCACCATTCTAGTCCCAGGAAGTGGGAAGTGAGAAACCCCTGGTAAGGCAATCCCTCTTAGTTGCCTTTTTTTTTAGGCCGTTGTTCGGGTCGCCTTCCCGCCTAGCCAGGGATGTCGGAAAGCACCTAGCGGTTCCCGGGAATCGAACCCATGACCACTTGCTCATGAGTTCAAGACGGTATCTACTGGGCCACCGCGCGACCCAAGGGAAACTTAAGAGTTATTACGTCTGATTTATTCACTCGTTTTGAAAGCTGGTCATGTACTTTTAGCATTTTCCTCATCAAAATGCAACTTATTTCTTGTCTACCCTAAACTTTTTTATCCATAGTGGCCGGTTTATCCTGTTTTGTTTTTTCTCTCCCTCTCAAAATTGCTCAATTGCAACTTATCTTGGCATTGTCTTATTTGCCATTTTATTATGTCTGTTTTTACAAGCTTGATATCGAGTTGGTGGTACCTGCAAGTCTGATGTCATCACCTGATATTACGTCAGATCTCGACCTCCAGCTGACCATAATGGGTACTGTTGTAAACATCCAAAACCGAATCATGATATATCGAAACTCTCCTAAAAAAAAAGTTGCAGTTTCATTGATGAAATATAACGTTCATCATGAGAGAACCACGTATATCAAGTTATCCTAGATGCATAGAACGGAATCACTTCAACACTGCAACTAGTAAGTAAATGAAGAAATTAATAGATTAATTTTTTGATAAATGAATAATTCGATAAATGAATAAATAGGTGAATGAATAAATAAGTAAACAAATTAACAAATGAATGAATAGATAAATAAATAGGTAATAAATAGATAAATACATTGCGGGGTGATCTAATAAAAGTGTTCAAGTGGATCAAAGGCTGCAACAAGGGTGAAGCAAACAAGGTCATCATAATAAAACAACATGGCAGGACTCACAGTAATGGGTATAAACTGGACAAATTTAGATTTAAGAAGTAAATAGGCAAGAATTGGTTTACTAATAGGGTGGTCGATGAATGGAATAAACTTAGTAACCATGTAGTAAGCGCTGAAACTATCAGTTGTTTTAAAAAACGATTAGACAACTTTATGGATGGGGATGACAGGTGGTGATGGATACGGAGCTGGCTAGTGTAGGGCTTATGGTCTCTTGCAGTCTACTTTATTCTTATGTTCTTATGTTCTTAATTGTTAGTAATGGTATATGAATACATTGGCTGTGAAACATGGACAAAGACTGCTGACTTAAAGAGAAGCCTCAACGTTTTTTATATCAAGTGCCATCGTAGCATTATGGGATACAAATGGATTGACTTTGTACTAAAGCAACGATTATTTAGAATAGGTCAATTCAAGGCATGCTCTCAATATAACTTGAGAACGTCAACTGTGGCTCTAGGAGTATTTGTCAAGCTTCTCTGATGAATATCCCATTTATATAGTTAAGTCGGTAGAGTCTAAATGGATGCGCACAGACCTCATGGCTAGAACAGGGAGTGGCGTCGGTGACATATGCTCCTCACTGATGATAATGATGATGATATGCGTTTTTACGTACATTTGAATGACCTACATGTATTTGCTCATTATAGCACATGTTCGAGCGTCCTTGTGCCTATACATATAAAAGCTCTGCGCTCTGCCTTAGATTCAACAGTATCTAAGAATCAGGTCTGCTTTGAAGTTGTGTTAGGAAGCTTGAAGATGAAGTTCAAGGTAATTAATTTTGTCTAATGAAGAGAAGCGTATATTTAACTGATGGAGTAATGAATGCCTGTTGTATATGTGTTAAGATAATTTACTTTGATCAATACTTAAGTAACATTGGATTTGTTTCAGGTTGTGTTCCCAATGGTAATTGGTGTCGCAATGTCGATACCGTTCAAGGAGAAAAGGTAAACATATATAGATATTTTGTGAGAGTGCAGACTAGATATCGCATTCCCCTAAGTCTCGATTATTCTTTTTTGTATTGACATCACCCTTGTTTCAATTTCTCATTGCAGTGACCCGATAGTCAGTTATACAAAAGAATCGATTCTAAAAGCGGCCAGTGCTATGATTGACAGTGGTATTGAGATGACCAGGGCCTTTGACGATGTCATGAACTACGTCCCAGAAGGTCCGAGCCTCAAAGTCTTCGTCCCACGAATCTCTCTTCACCTGAGAGGAACCAAGAGCTTCCCTGGGGTCTACGTCAAGACGCCTCCCTTTACTTTCCACGTTCCTGAGACCGACAGCGCGACCTCTGCTACGGCTGCCGAACAGTACAAGAAGGACGTGTTGCAAAGAATTGATAAAGTGATCGTGTCTGTAGCCAAATTCCGGATGATCAGGCGACTCATCATGCCCGGAGATGATGACGACTCTGGTCTCGTTCAGGTCACCGTCGAGCCCTACGTGGTGACATCAGATGAGAGCGAGACAAGGTCTGAATTCAAAATGTTCATGCCTGAACAAAAGTTTCTCTTTCCTCTCTAAGTAGTGATGTTTTCAACAAAGGTTGAAATAATGAAGTTATCTGACCTTTCAATGAGGAAAAAAGAAATTAAGGTAGTGAAACTTAAATGCTTCTGTATTATAACATTGATCTAATAATCTAACTTATTAGTATTGTGTAGAATCCTTAACTATATTAACAATAAACAGTCATAATAACGGAGAAAATCATCATCTTTTTATAAGGTCATCATAACTGTATGGAGAGCAACGGCTTTATTTGTAAATGCTTGCTTTCAAGAGCTCAGCCACACTTATTTCAAGTGACGCAAACACACTCCTACGCGGCTTATGTAATATTATACAAAAAAAGAAGAAACCAGAGGCAAGTTTATAGTACTTATACCATTTACTGTCATTATTAAAAGAAATATTGGTATAGTGGTGTTTCTTTCTTACTTTTATTTTACTTTTGTAAACGAAACCTAACAATTAACTAGGTGAGGCAAGTTAAATGAAACGCTTGAGAGGAGGGCCTTATCTAAGTAATTTGATACATTGAGAGGCAAATTAGCCCTGTACATGTGACCAAGGAAATATTGAAAGAGATATATATATATTCATATATATATATATATATATATATATATATGTATATATAAACTCAAAGCTAACAAAAGAACTAAATTTGACGGTTGATATCTAAAGATTTTAATAGAAGAAGAAGAAACGAAATTATTTTATAAATACATATTGTACAAAGATGTACAGCTACTGGTAAATATTACTTCCATATTAAAAAGGCGAACACCAGAATCCATATAGCTATAGGCTATTAGCCTAATGCAAATTTAGGTTGGGCTGACAATTGGATGAATAAATGTAAAGAGTGAGTTTTCTGAATAGCAATACTTTATTGTTGATAGATGTTACAAGTGGAGTCCCTTATGGGTCCGTCCTTAAGTCAATTCTGTTTGTGGAATGAAATAATCTGTATCTACATTTCCTAATGATAACTGAGTTGTATGGAATAACAAATGAACCCTTAGAATGAATTCATCATTTAAGATTTCAATGAATAGACCAATTACATATAAAGCAGCTGATAAATATCAGCGGTAGTAAATGTAAAGCTCTGTACTTACATAAACATAACATTAAGTACGGTTAAGGAGTACTAAAACATCAAAATGCAGGAAAAGAAAGGGATACTATGCTGATAACACCATCTTTTGAATTAAAAGATATATGTCCGCCCATATTCAAGATGTTTACATATGCTTACCAGATCATAGCCCAATTATACCTGAATACGAATCTGGTAGTAGAATGTTATGTAAGTAGTGCTGCATCGTTCAAAAGTCCTTCTTTTGAAACTGAAGATTTATCTAAAAATGACCATTAATGATGACATCAATGGACAAACTTTAGCAACGATTGAAATGATCTCTTCCATTGTTCTGTAGATGAATATGTTGAAGGGCACACATGAAGAATTAATATCAACAGTAGATGATAAGACTTTAGTCTATGTCATGGTCAAGAATAGGGGAACTCCTCAAGGCTGCTTGGTTAAGCGTCACGGATCCTATATGCAGTCGTCGGCTGACTGAGTATGGAAAACTTAGTGATGGAGGAAGGTCTATGGAATACTCTTAGACGTGAATTTCTGACAATTGTCAACAAGTGGTACGCGCTACTTAAGATGCGGCGCATATATTAGCAAAGCTAAGATGTTCGATTTTGTCTCTGCCAGTATCACTGTACATATTGCAGTTTCGTTTAGGGTCTAGGTCGCGGCACTCGAGTTATTGCACACGGAAGCAAAACAACTGAGACCCTAAGACTCTTCGATCAATACCAAGGTCTTGGCGCTTTGGGGACTTCCTAGATGAATCTCAGTCTATCCATGTATGAATCAAGGATATTGAAAAATTGTAAAGCTTCACATAAATAGGTATAGTGCAAAACAATTGTGGGCTATATCAGGAAGTCCACGGTGTTAGAGGCATAACCGACCAGAATATATAGAGTTGTCAATACTAATGCTGGAGGATTAAGATCCAAAGTTTTGTCTTTTGTACTCCCTATCATGCAGATTGGCTGTAACCTGGTGAATTACAGCATGACAGTGAATGTAAAGCCTCTTCGGGCTTTCTTGATTTATTGTAACGAAAAGATATATACAGCATGTGAATGTAATCACCTTCGGGGAGAGTCCCCAAGTACTCCCTTTAAGGGAGAGAGTTCTCTACTCCTAAAAGAGAGTTCTCCTCGTGGCGACGCAGTCGCCGCATATATATGGGAATATGCCTATCTTTGCATGTCTGTTAGATCATAGGTTTAGGATTTATACGATACTATTTGTATGTTAGCTGCACAATAATGGATCTATTTAGTATTAGTAAATAAGTCTTCACATGGTGTATGGTTTGCCGTTATAGTTATGTAGTTTGGTAGTTATAAGGAAATGGTTAATGATCTGTCTGGCGACACTATGTACTTATTTTAGTA
Source organism: Oratosquilla oratoria (assembly GCF_046742065.1). Taxonomy (NCBI): domain Eukaryota; kingdom Metazoa; phylum Arthropoda; class Malacostraca; order Stomatopoda; family Squillidae; genus Oratosquilla; species Oratosquilla oratoria. The sequence goes on from NW_027467482.1 coordinate 81,691, forward strand.
ACTTTTTGTTAAGGGGTGGCGTGATGTTTGTTATATGTTTGAGTCAGTACCTTGCATGCATGTGGGTCACGTGTAAGGCATGTACTGTATTGTAATTGTTAGTAATGGTATATGAATACATTGGCTGTGAAACATGGACAAAGACTACTGACTTAAAGAGGAGTCTCCACGTTTTTTATATCAAGTGCCATCGTAGCATTATGGGATATAAATGTAATGACTTTGTATGAAAGCAACGATTTGTATTAAAGCAACGATTGAGTCACAGAGGGTAATATGCATACCTTAGGTCAGGTCATTTGGGGGCGAGGGCTCAACAGACAGGTTAGCGATTTGGATGAAATGCTTAGTAATCTAACTAATTTAATTATTAATGCACAAAATACATTTATCCCCACTGAAGTCAATATGGAAAAATAGTAATACTCCCAAATGGATGACGGACAGATTGAAACACGAGATCGGAATGAAAAGAGGACTTTACGTTAAAAAAAAAAAAAAAAAAAAAAAAAAAAAACAGGGAACACACCTTAGATCAAGATACAACGAAATGGCAAAGCTGGTTAAAAAGAGTACACGTACAACGAAACGTAATTATGAAATTAAGGTTGCTAGTCAAGCAAGATCCAACCCAAAATGTTTCTTTCATCTCTATAGAACAAAAAATAAAGAAAGAATAGGACCAATTAAAAACGATGAAAATGTCATGATAGAATAGGAGGAAAAAATGAGTGAGGAGTTTAACAATTATTTTCTATCGGTGTTTACTAATGAGAGGTTATATAAAGTACCTGACCGCGATCCGATTTTCAGAGGGGATGAAGAAAGTAGTCCATCTAATATCAGTATTAGTAAAGTAGAAGTAGTCAAGCAGATTGAAAGACTTAAAAGCTACAAAATCCCCGGGTCCAGACGAAATTTTTCTGAGAATGCTAAAGGAGTGTAAATTTGAAATCTACGACCAGTTAACTGAAATATTCAATAAATCAGTAGACACTGGTTTTGTGTCTACTGCTTGGAGGCAAGCAAACGTTGTTCCTGTTTTTAGGAAGGGAGATAGATCGTCTATATGCAACTACAGGCCAATCAGTTTGACATCGGTTATAGGAAAAATGCTTGAATCAGTATTAGTAAATAGACTCAGAGAACTAATCGAAAGACATAATTTAATTCGTGATTCACAGCATGGTCTCTCCAAGGGTAAGTCATGTGTGACTAATCTTCTATCTTTTTACACTAAATTATATAAGGCGTCAGATAACAACGATAATTACGATATTATTTACCTTGACTTTAGCAAAGTGTTCGACAAGGTGCCACACCAGAGACTACTAAATAAAATCAAAGCCAATGGCATAGGAGAAAAAGTATTAGAATGGATTAGAGCTTAGGTTAGTAACAGAAAACAGTGGGTCACAATAAATGGAGTATTATCTAGGTGGGGGAATGTTACTAGCGGGGTCCCCCAGGGCTCGATTTTGGGTCCCTTGTTGTTCATTATGTACATAAACGACTTAGACGACGGGATAAATAGTGATGTTAGTAAGTTTGCGGACGACACTAAAATTGGACACCTAATTAGGTCAGGAGACGATGCAGAGATTCTGCAGGATCATTTTAACAAATTGTTCATATGGTCGGTGAAATGGCAAATGAACTTCAATATCTCTAAGTGTAGCGTGTTAAACGTAGGGCTATACAACTCCGAAAATAGATTCAGCTTAGATAACACGCTTTTAGAGAAAACTGAGTGCGAGAGAGACTTGGGAGTCCTAGTGAGTCCGGACCTTAAAAGCAGGAAACAGTGCATTAGCGCCAGTAATAAAGCTAACAGAAAATTAGGTTTGATTGTTAGGACGGTAACGAATGGAAGTGCAGAGGTAATTATTAAACTCTATCTAGCGATAGTTAGACCCATCTTTGACTATGCGGTACACTTTTGGTCTCCTTCCTACAGAATGGACATCAATTAACTAGAATCAGTACAGAGAAGAATGACCAAAATGATACATGGACTAAGAAATTTGCCTTACGAAGAGAGGCGCACCTTAACTTACACTCTCTAGAAAGACGCAGAGTGCGGGGTGATCTAATAGAGGTGTTCAAGTGGATCAAAGGCTTTAACAAGGGTGATGCAAACAAGGTCATCATAATAAAACAACAGGGCAGGACTCGCAGTAATGGATATAAACTGGACAAATTTAGATTTAAAAAGGAAATAGACAAGAATTGGTTTACTAATAGGGTGGTCGACGAATGGAATAAATTTAGTAACCATATAGTACCGCTGAAACTATCAGTTGTTTAAAGAAACGACTAGACAACTTTATGGAAGGGGATGACAGGTGGTGATGGATACGGAGCTGCCTAGTGTAGGCCTTATGGTCTCTTGCAGTCTCCTTTATTCTTATGTTCTTATTGTTTTGCAAAGGTCCATTCTAGGCCTAGTATTACTATAACTTGAGAATGTCAACTGTGACTCTAAGGGTATTTGTCAAGCTTCCCTGATGAATATCCCATTCATATGGTTAAGTCGGTGGAGCTTAAATGGGTGCACATAGAACTCATGGCCAGAACAGGTCAACCGATCCTGCCAAGAGCTGTTTGGAATAGGAAGGATGTCTGAATTAGAGTTTGTTCGGAGAAACCTTGGGGAGTGGCGTCGGTGACATATGCTCCTCACTGATGATAATGATGATGATATGCGTTTTTACGTACATTTGAATGACCTACATGTATTTGCTCATTATAGCACATGTTCGAGCGTCCTTGTGCCTATACATATAAAAGCTCTGCGCTCTGCCTTAGATTCAACAGTATCTAAGAATCAGGTCTGCTTTGAAGTTGTGTTAGGAAGCTTGAAGATGAAGTTCACGGTAATTCATTTTGTCTAATCAAGAGAAACGTGTATTTAACTGATGGAGTAATGAATGCCTGTTGTATATGTGTTAAGATAATTTACTTTGATCAATACTTAAGTAACACTGAATTTGTTTCAGGTTGTGTTCCCAATGGTAATTGGTGTCGCAATGTCGATACCGTTCAAGGAGAAAAGGTAAACATATATAGATATTTTGTGAGAGTGCAGACTAGATATCGCATTCCCCTAAGTCTCGATTATTCTTTCTGTATTAACATCACCCTTACTTTAATTTCTCATTGCAGTGACCCGATAGTCAGTTATACAAAAGAATCGATTCTAAAAGCGGCCAGTGCTATGATTGACAGTGGTATTGAGATGACCAGGGCCTTTGACGATGTCATGAACTACGTCCCAGAAGGTCCGAGCCTCAAAGTCTTCGTCCCACGAATCTCTCTTCACCTGAGAGGAACCAAGAGCTTCCCTGGGGTCTACGTCAAGACGCCTCCCTTTACTTTCCACGTTCCTGAGACCGACAGCGCGACTTCTGCTACGGCTGCCGAACAGTACAAGAAGGACGTGTTGGAAAGAATTGACAAAGTGATCGTGTCTGTAGCCAAATTCCGGATGATCAGGCGTTTCATCATGCCCGGAGACGATGACGACTCTGGTCTCGTTCAGGTCACCGTCGAGCCCTACGTGGTGACATCAGATGAGAGCGAGACAAGGTCTGAATTCAAAATGTTCATGCCTGAACAAAAGTTTCTCTTTCCTCTCTAAGTAGTGATGTTTTCAACAAAGGTTGAAATAATGAAGTTATCTGACCTTTCAATGAGGAAAAAAGAAATTAAGGTAGTGAAACTTAAATGCTTCTGTATTATAACATTGATCTAATAATCTCACTAATTAGTATTGTGTAGAATCCTTAACTATATTAACAATAAACAGTAATAATAACGGAGAAAATCATCATCTTTTTATAAGGTCATCATAATTGTATGGAGAGCGACTGCTTTATTTGTAAATGCTTGCTTTCAAGAGCTCAGCCACACTTATTTCAAGTGACGCAAACACACTCCTACGCGGCTTATGTAATATCATACAAAAAAAGAAGAAACCAGAGAAAAGTTTATAGTACTTATACCATTTACTATCATTATTAAAAGAAATATTGGTATAGAGGTGTTTCTTTCTTACTTTTATTTTACTTTTGTAAACGAAGCCTAACAATTAACTAGGTGAGGCAAGTTAAATGAAACGCTTGAGAGGAGGGCCTTATCTAAGTAATTTGATACATTGAGAGGCAAATTAGCCCTGTACATGTGACCAAGGAAATATTGAAAGATATATATATATATATATATATATATATATATATATATATATGTATATATATATGTATATATATATATATATGTATATATATATATATATATATATATATATGTATATAAAACTCAAAGCTAACAAAAGAACTAAATTTGACGGTTGATATCTAAAGATTTTAATAGAACAAGAAGAAACGAAATTCTTTTATAAATACATCTTCACTGGGATGTAAGAGTGTTTTCTGAATAGCAATACTTTATGGTTGATCTATGTTACAAGTGGAGTCCCTTATGGGTCCATTCTTAGGTTAATTCTGTTCATGAAATGAAATAATCTGTATCTATATTTCCTAATGATAACTAAGTTGTATGAAATAACAAATGAACCCTTAGAATCAATTGATCATTTAAGATTTCAATAAATAGACCAAATACATAAAAAACAGCTGATAAATATTAACCGTAGTAAGTGCAAAGCTCTGTACTTACATAAACATAACTTTAAGTACGGTTAAGGAGCACTAAAACATCAAAATACAGGAAAATAAAGGGATACTATGCTGATAACACCATCGTTAGACTTAAAAGATATATGTCCGCCCATATTCAAGATTTTCTCACATGCTTACCAGATCATATCCCAATTATAACTGAATGTTATGTAAGTAGTGATGCATCGTTCAAAAGTCCTTCTTTTGAAACTGAAGATTTGTCTAAAAATGACCATTAATGATGACATCAATGGACAAACTTTAGCAACGAATGAAATTATCTCTTCCATTGTTCTGTAGATGAATATGTTGAAGGGCACACATGAAGAATTAATATCAACAGTAAATGATAAGACTTTAGTCTATGTCATGGTCAAGAATAGGGGAACTCCTCAAGGCTGCTTGGTTAAGCGTCACGGATCCTATATGCAGTCGTCGGCTGACTGAGTATGGAAAACTTAGTGATGGCGGAAGGTCTATGGAATACTCTTAGACGTGAATTTCTGACAACTGTCAACAAGTGGTACGGCGCTACTTAAGATGCGGCGCATATATTAGCAAAGCTAAGATGTTCGATTTTGTCTCTGCCAGTATCACTGTACCTATTGCAGTTTCGTTTAGGGTCTAGGTTGCGGCACTCGAGTTATTGCACATGGAAGCAAAACAACTGAGACTCTAAGACTCTTCGATCAATACCAAGGTCTTGGCGCTTTGGGGACTTCCTAGATGAATCTCAGTCTATTCATGTATGAGTCAAGGATATTAAAAACTTATAAAGCTTCACATAAATAGGTATAGTGCAAAACAATTGTGGACTTTATCAGGAAGTGTTTCCAAAGATCAACAGGGTCCACGGTGTTGTAGGCATAACCAACCAGAATATATAGAGTTGTCAAAACTAATGCTGGAGGATTAAGATCCAAAGTTTTGTCTTTTGTACTCCCTATCATGCAGATTGGCTGTAACCTGGTGAATTACAGCGTGACAGTGAATGTAAAGCCTCTTCGGGCTTTCTTGATTTATTGTAACGAAAAGATATATACAGCATGTGAATGTAATCACCTTCGGGGAGAGTCCCCAGGTACTCCCTGTAAGGGAGAGAGTTATCTGCCCCTAAAAGAGAGTTCTCCTCGTGGCGACGCAGTCACCGAATATATATGGGAATATGCCTATCTTTGCATGTCTGTTAGATCATAGGTTTAGGATTTATACATTATTATATGTATGTTAGTTGCATTATAATGGATCTATTTAGTATTAGTAAATAAGTCTTCACATGATGTATGGTTTGCCGTTATAGTTATGTAGTTTGGTAGTTATAAGGAAATGGTTAATGATCTGTCTGGTGACACTGTACTTATTTTAGTAATTATTTGTTAGGGGGTGGCGTGATGCTTGTTATATGCTTGAGTCGGTATCTTGCATGCATGTAGATTACGTGTAAGGCATGTACTGTATTGTAATTGTTAGTAATGGTATATGAATACATTGGCTGTGAAACATGGACAAAGACTACTGACTTAAAGAGAAGTCTCCACGTTTTTTATATCAAATGCCATCGTAGCATTATGGGATATAAATGTAATGACTTTGTATGAAATCAACGCTTTGTATTAAAGCAACGATTGAGTCACGGAGAGTAATATGCACACCTTGGGTCAGGTCATTTGGGGGCGAGGGGTCAACAGACAGGTCAGCGATCTGGATGAAATGTATAGCAATCTGATTTAATTATTAATGCACAAAATACATTTATCCCCCTGAAGTCAATACGGAAAAAATAGTAATACTCCCAAATGAATGACTGACAGATTGAAACATGAGATCGGAATGAAAAGAGGACTTTACGTAAAAACAAAAAACGGGGAAACACCTTAGATCAAGATATAACGAAATGGCAAAGCTGGTTAAAAAGAATACACGTACAGCGAAACGTAATTATGAAATTAAGGTTGCTAGTCAAGCAAGATCCAACCCAAAGGGTTTCTTTCATCTCTATAGAACAAAAAATAAAGAAAGAATAGGACCAATTAAAAACGATGAAAATGTCATGATAGAATCGGAGGAAAAAATGAGTGAGGAGTTTAACAATTATTTTCTATCAGTGTTTACTAATGAGAGGTTAGATAAAGTACCTGACTGCGATCCGATTTTCAGAGGGGATGAAGAAAGTAGTCTATCTAATATCAGCATTAGTAAAGTAGAAGTAGTCAAGCAGATTGAAAGACTTAAAGCTACAAAATCCCCGGGTCCAGACGAAATTTTTCCGAGAATGCTAAAGGAGTGTAAATTTGAAATCTGCGACCAGTTAACTGAAATATTTAATAAATCAGTAGACACTGGTTTTGTGTCTACTGCTTGGAGGCAAGCAAACGTTGTTCCTGTTTTTAAGAAGGGAGATAGATCGTCTATATGCAACTACAGGCCAATCAGTTTGACATCGGTTATAGGAAAAATGCTTGAATCAATAATAGTAAATAGACTCAGAGACCACATCGAATGATAATTTGATTTGTGACTCACAGCATGGTTTCTCCAATGGTAAGTCATGTGTGGCTAATCTTCTATCTTTTTACACTAAATTATATAAGGTGTCAGATAACAACGATAGTTACGGTATTATTTACCTTGACTTTAGCAAAGTGTTCGACAAGGTGCCCCACCAGAGGCTACTAAATGAAATCAAAGCTCATGGCATAGGAGGAAAAGTGTTAGAACGTATTAGAGCTTAGGTTAGTAACAGGAAACAGTGGGTCACAATAAATTGAGTAATATCTAGGTGGGGCAATGTTACTATTGGGGTCCCCAGGGCTCGATTTTGGGTCCCTTGTTGTTCATTATGTGCATAAACGACTGAGACGATGGGATGAATAGTGATGTTAGTAAGTTTGCGGACGACACTAAAATTGGACACCTAATTAGGCCAGGAGACGATGCAGAGATTCTGCAGGATGATCTTAACAAATTGTTCATATGGTCGGTGAAATGGCAAATGAACTTCAATATCTCTAAGTGTAGCGTGTTAAACGTAGGGCTATACAACCCCGAAAATAGATTCAGCTTAGATAACACGCTTTTAGAGAAAACTGAGTGCGAGAGAGACTTGGGGGTTCTAGTGAGTCCGGACCTTAAAAGCAGGAAACAGTGTATTAGCGCCAGTAATAAAGCTAACAGAAAATTAGGTTTGATCATTAGGACGGTAACGAATGGAAGTGCAGAGGTAATTATTAAACTCTATCTAGCGATAGTTAGACCCATCTTTGACTATGCGGTACAGTTTTGGTCTCCGTCTTATAGAATGGACATCAATTCATTGGAATCAGTACAGAGAAGAATGACCAAAATGATAGCTGGGCTCAAAATTTTTCCTTACGAAGAGAGGCTTAGGCACCTTAACATACATTCTCTAGAAAGACGCAGAGTTCGGGGTGATCTAATAGAGGTGTTCAGGTGGATCAAAAGCTTTAACAAGGGTGACGCATATTAAGACAACAGGGCAGGACTCGGAGTAATGGATTTAAACTGGACAAATTTAGATTTAAGAAGAAAATAGGCAAGAATTGGTTTACTAATATGGTGGTCAACGAATGGAATAAATTCAGTAACCATATAGTACCGCTGAAACTATCAGTTGTTTTAAGAAACGACTAGACAACTTTATGGATGGGGATGACAGGTGGTGATGGATACGGAGCTGCCTAGTGTAGGCCTTATGGTCTCTTGCAGTCTCCTTTATTCTTATGTTCTTATTGTTTTGCAAAGGTCCATTCAAGGCCTGTTATTATTATAACTTGAGAATGTCAACTGTGACTCTAGGGGTATTTTTCAAGTTTCCCTGATGAATATCCCATTCATATGGTTAAGTCGGTGGAGCTTAAATGGGTGCCCATAGAACTCATGGCCAGAACAGGTCAACCGATCCTGCCAGAAGCTGTTTGGAATAGGAAGGATGTCTGAATTAGGGTTTGTTCGGAGAAACCTTGGGGAGTGGCGTCGGTGACATATGCTCCTCACTGATGATAATGATGATGATATGCGTTTTTACGTACATTTGAATGACCTACATGTATTTGCTCATTATAGCACATGTTCGAGCGTCCTTGTGCCTATACATATAAAAGCTCTGCGCTCTGCCTTAGATTCAACAGTATTTAAGTATCAGGTCTGCTTTGAAGTTGTGTTAGGAAAATTGAAGATGAAGTTCACGGTAATTTATTTTGTCTAATCAAGAGAAACGTGTATTTAACTGATGGAGTAATGGATGCCTGTTGTATATGTGTTAAGATAATTTACTTTTAACAATATTCAAGTAACATTGAATTTGTTTCAGGTTGTGTTCCCAATGGTAATTGGTGTCGCAATGTCGATACCGTTCAAGGAGAAAAGGTAAACATATATAGATATTTTGCGAGAGTGCAGACTAGATATCGCATTCCCCTAAGTCTCGATTATTCTTTCTGTATTAACATCACCCTTACTTTAATTTTTCATTGCAGTGACCCGATAGTCAGTTATACAAAAGAATCGATTCTAAAAGCGGCCAGTGCTATGATTGACAGTGGTATTGAGATGACCAGGGCCTTTGACGATGTCATGAACTACGTGCCAGAAGGTCCGAGCCTCAAAGTCTTCGTCCCACGAATCTCTCTTCACCTGAGAGGAACCAAGAGCTTCCCTGGGGTCTACGTCAAGACGCCTCCCTTTACTTTCCACGTTCCTGAGACCGACAGCGCGACCTCTGCTACGGCTGCCGAACAGTACAAGAAGGACGTGTTGCAAAGAATTGACAAAGTGATCGTGTCTGTAGCCAAATTCCGGATGATCAGGCGTCTCATCATGCCCGGAGATGATGATGACTCTGGTCTCGTTCAGGTCACCGTCGAGCCCTACGTGGTGACATCAGATGAGAGCGAGACAAGATCTGAATTCAAAATGTTCATGCCTGAACAAAGGTTCCTCTTTCCTCTCTAAGTAGTGATGTTTTCAACAAAGGTTGAAATAATGAAGTTATCTGACCTTTCAATGAAGAAAAAAGAAATTAAGGTAGTGAAACTTAAATGCTTCTGTATTATAACATTGATCTAATAATCTCACTAATTAGTATTGTGTAGAATCCTTAACTATATTAACAATAAACAGTCATAATAACGGAGAAAATCATCATCTTTTTATAAGGTCATCATAATTGTATGGAGAGCAACTGCTTTATTTGTAAATGCTTGAATTCAAGAGCTCAGCCACACTTATTTCAAGTGACGCAAGCACACTCCTACGTGGCTTATGTAATATTATACAAAAAAGAAGAAACCAGAGGCAAGTTTATAGTACTCATACCATTTACTGTCATTATTAAAAGAAATATTGGTATAGTGGTGTTTCTTTTTTACTTTTATCTTACTTTTGTAAACAAAGCCTAACAATTAACTAGGTGAGGCAAGTTAAATGAAACGCTTGAGAGGAAGGCCTTATCTAAGTAATTTGATACATTGAGAGGCAAATTAGCCTTATACATGTGACCAAGGAAATATTGAAAGATATATATATATATATATATATATATATATATATATATATATATATATATATATATATATATATATATAAAACCTCAAAGCTAACAAAAGAACTAAATTTGACGGTTGATATCTAAAGATTTTAATAGAACAAGAAGAAACGAAATTCTTTTATAAATACATCTTCACTGGGACGTACAAAGATGTACACGTTAAAAGGCGAACACCAGAATCCATATAGCAATAGGCCATTAGTCCAATGCAAATTTAAGTTGGGTTGACAATTGGATGAACAAATGTAAAGAGTGTTTTCTGAATAGCAATACTTTATGGTTGATAGATGTGGAGTCCCTTATGGTTCCGTTCTTAGGTCAATTCTGTTCGTGAAATGAAATAATCTGTATCTAAATTTCCTAATGATAACTAAGTTGTATGAAATAACAAATGAACCCTTAGAATCAATTGATCATTTAAGATTTCAATAAATAGACCAAATACATAAAAAACAGCTGATAAATATCAACCGTAGTAAGTGTAAAGCTCTGTACTTACATAAACATAACTTTAAGTACGGTTTAGGGATACTAAAACATCATAATACATGGAAAGAAAGGAATACTATGCTGATAACACCATCGTTAGACTTAAAAGATAGATGTCCACCCATATTCAAGATTTTCTTATATGCTTACCAGATCATATCCCAATTATAACTGAATGTTATGTAAGTAGTGATGCATCGTTCAAAAGTCCTTCTTTTGAAACTGAAGATTTATCTAAAAATGACCATTAATGATGACATTAATGGACAAACTTTAGCAACGAATGAAATTATCTCTTCCATTGTTCTGTAGATGAATATGTTGAAGGGTATACATGAAGAATTGATATCAACAGTAGATAATAAGACTATAGTCTATGTCATGGTTAAGAATAGGGGAACTCCTCAAGGCTACTAGGTTAAGCGTCACGGATGCTATATGCAGTCGTCGGCTGATTGAGTATGGAAAAGTTAGTGATGGAGGAAGGTCTATGGAATACTCTTAGACGTGAATTTCTGACAACTGCCAACAAGTGGTACGGCGCTACTTAAGATGCGGCGCATATATTAGCAAAGCTAAGATGTTCGATTTTGTCTCTGCCAGTATCACTGTACCTATTGCAGTTTCGTTCAGGGTCTAGGTTGCGGCACTCGAGTTATTGCACACGGAAGCAAAACAACTGAGACTCTAAGACTCTTCGATCAATACCAAGGTCTTGGCGTTTTGGGGACTTCCTTGATGAATCTCAGTCTATTCATGTATGAGTCAAGGATATTAAAAACTTATAAAGCTTCACATAAATAGGTATAGTGCAAAACAATTGTGGACTATATCAGGAAGTGTTTCCAAAGATCGACAGGGTCCACGGTGTTGTAGGCATAACCAACCAGAATATATAGAGTTGTCAATACTAATGCTGGAGGATTAAGATCCAAGGTTTTGTCTTTTGTACTCCCTATCATGCAGATTGGCTGTAACCTGGTGAATTACAGCGTGACAGTGAATGTAAAGCCTCTTCGGGCTTTCTTGATTTATTGTAACGAAAAGATATATACAGCATGTGAATGTAATCACCTTCGGGGAGAGTCCCCAGGTACTCCCTGTAAGGGAGAGAGTTATCTGCCCCTAAAAGAGAGTTCTCCTCGTGGCGACGCAGTCACCGAATATATATGGGAATATGCCTATCTTTGCATGTCTGTTAGATCATAGGTTTAGGATTTATACATTATTATATGTATGTTAGTTGCATTATAATGGATCTATTTAGTATTAGTAAATAAGTCTTCACATGATGTATGGTTTGCCGTTATAGTTATGTAGTTTGGTAGTTATAAGGAAATGGTTAATGATCTGTCTGGTGACACTGTACTTATTTTAGTAATTTTTTGTTAGGGGGTGGCGTGATGCTTGTTATATGCTTGAGTCGGTATCTTGCATGCATGTAGATTACGTGTAAGGCATGTACTGTATTGTAATTGTTAGTAATGGTATATGAATACATTGGCTGTGAAACATGGACAAAGACTACTGACTTAAAGAGAAGTCTCCACGTTTTTTATATCAAATGCCATCGTAGCATTATGGGATATAAATGTAATGACTTTGTATGAAATCAACGCTCTGTATTAAAGCAACGATTGAGTCACAGAGGGTAATATGCATACCTTGGGTCAGGTCATTTGGGGGCGAGGGCTCAACAGACAGGTTAGCGATTTGGATGAAATGTATAGTAATCTGATTTAATTATTAATGCACAAAATACATTTATCCCCCTAAAGTCAATATGGAAAAAATAGTAATACTCCCAAATGGATGACGGACAGATTGAAACATAAGATCGGAATGAAAAGAGGACTCTACGTAAAAACAAAAAACGGGGAACACACCTTAGATCAAGATATAACGAAATGGCAAAGCTGGTTAAAAAGAATATACGTACAGCGAAACGTAATTATGAAATTAAGGTTGCTAGTCAAGCAAGATCCAACCCAAAGTGTTTCTTTCATCTCTATAGAACAAAAAATAAAGAAAGAATAGGGCCAATTAAAATCGATGAAAATGTCATGATAGAATCGGAGGAAAAAATGAGTGAGGAGTTTAACAATTATTTTCTATCAGTGTTTACTAATGAGAGGTTAGATAAAGTACCTGATCGCGATCAGATTTTCAGAGGGGATGAAGAAAGTAGTCTATCTAATATCAGCATTAGTAAAGTAGAAGTAGTCAAGCAGATTGAAAGACTTAAAGCTACAAAATCCCCGGGTCCAGACGAAGTTTTTCCGAGAATGCTAAAGGAGTGTAAATTTGAAATCTGCGACCAGTTAACTGAAATATTTAATAAATCAGTAGACACTGGTTTTGTATCTACTGCTTGGAGGCAAGCAAATGTTGTTCCTGTTTTTAAGAAGGGAGATAGATCGTCTATATGCAACTACAGGCCAATCAGTTTGACATCGGTTATAGGAAAAATGCTTGAATCAGTAATAGTAAATAGACTCAGAGAACACATCGAAAGACATAATTTAATTCGTGATTCACAGCATGGTTTCTCCAAGGGTAAGTCATGTGTGACTAATCTTCTATCTTTTTACACTAAATTATATAAGGCGTCAGATAACAACGATAATTACGATATTATTTACCTTGACTTTAGCAAAGTGTTCGACAAGGTGCCACACCAGAGACTACTAAATAAAATCAAAGCCAATGGCATAGGAGAAAAAGTATTAGAATGGATTAGAGCTTAGGTTAGTAACAGGAAACAGTGGGTCACAATAAATTGAGTAATATCTAGGTGGGGCAATGTTACTAGTGGGGTCCCCCAGGGCTCGATTTTGGGTCCCTTGATGTTCATTATGTACATAAACGACTTAGACGATGGGATAAATAGTGATGTTAGTAAGTTTGCGGACGACACTAAAATTGGACACCTAATTAGGCCAGGAGACGATGCAGAGATTCTGCAGGATGATCTTAACAAATTGTTCATATGGTCGGTGAAATGGCAAATGAACTTCAATATCTCTAAGTGTAGCGTGTTAAACGTAGGGCTATACAACCCCGAAAATAGATTCAGCTTAGATAACACGCTTTTAGAGAAAACTGAGTGCGAGAGAGACTTGGGGGTTCTAGTGAGTCCGGACCTTAAAAGCAGGAAACAGTGTATTAGCGCCAGTAATAAAGCTAACAGAAAATTAGGTTTGATCATTAGGACGGTAACGAATGGAAGTGCAGAGGTAATTATTAAACTCTATCTAGCGATAGTTAGACCCATCTTTGACTATGCGGTACACTTCTGGTCTCCTTCCTACAGAATGGACATCAATTAACTAGAATCAGTACAGAGAAGAATGACCAAAATGATACATGGACTCAGAAATTTGCCTTACGAAGAGAGGCTTAGGCACCTTAACTTACACTCTATAGAAAGACGCAGAGTGCGGGGTGATCTAATAGAGGTGTTCAAGTGGATCAAAGGCTTTAACAAGGGTGATGCATACAAGGTCATCATAATAAAACAACATGGCAGGACTCGCAGTAATGGATATAAACTGGACAAATTTAGATTTAAAAAGGAAATAGGCAAGAATTGGTTTACTAATAGGGTGGTCGACGAATGGAATAAATTTAGTAACCATATAGTACCGCTGAAACTATCAGTTGTTTTAAGAAACGACTAGACAACTTTATGGATGGGGATGACAGGTGGTGATGGATACGGAGCTGCCTAGTGTAGGCCTTATGGTCTCTTGCAGTCTCCTTTATTCTTATGTTCTTATTGTTTTGCAAAGGTCCATTCAAGGCCTGTTATTATTATAACTTGAGAATGTCAACTGTGACTCTAGGGGTATTTTTCAAGTTTCCCTGATGAATATCCCATTCATATGGTTAAGTCGGTGGAGCTTAAATGGGTGCCCATAGAACTCATGGCCAGAACAGGTCAACCGATCCTGCCAAGAGCTGTTTGGAATAGGAAGGATGTCTGAATTAGAGTTTGTTCGGAGAAACCTTGGGGAGTGGCGTCGGTGACATATGCTCCTCACTGATGATAATGATGATGATATGCGTTTTTACGTACATTTGAATGACCTACATGTATTTGCTCATTATAGCACATGTTCGAGCGTCCTTGTGCCTATACATATAAAAGCTCTGCGCTCTGCCTTAGATTCAACAGTATTTAAGTATCAGGTCTGCTTTGAAGTTGTGTTAGGAAAATTGAAGATGAAGTTCACGGTAATTTATTTTGTCTAATCAAGAGAAACGTGTATTTAACTGATGGAGTAATGGATGCCTGTTGTATATGTGTTAAGATAATTTACTTTTAACAATATTCAAGTAACATTGAATTTGTTTCAGGTTGTGTTCCCAATGGTAATTGGTGTCGCAATGTCGATACCGTTCAAGGAGAAAAGGTAAACATATATAGATATTTTGCGAGAGTGCAGATTAGATATCGCATTCCCCTAAGTCTCGATTATTCTTTCTGTATTAACATCACCCTTACTTTAATTTCTCATTGCAGTGACCCGATAGTCAGTTATACAAAAGAATCGATTCTAAAAGCGGCCAGTGCTATGATTGACAGTGGTATTGAGATGACCAGGGCCTTTGACGATGTCATGAACTACGTCCCAGAAGGTCCGAGCCTCAAAGTCTTCGTACCACGAATCTCTCTTCACCTGAGAGGAACCAAGAGCTTCCCTGGGGTCTACGTCAAGACGCCTCCCTTTACTTTCCACGTTCCTGAGACCGACAGCGCGACCTCTGCTACGGCTGCCGAACAGTACAAGAAGGACGTGTTGGAAAGAATTGACAAAGTGATCGTGTCTGTGGCCAAATTCCGGATGATCAGGCGTCTCATCATGCCCGGAGATGATGATGACTCTGGTCTCGTTCAGGTCACCGTCGAGCCCTACGTGGTGACATCAGATGAGAGCGAGACAAGATCTGAATTCAAAATGTTCATGCCTGAACAAAAGTTTCTCTTTCCTCTCTAAGTAGTGATGTTTTCAACAAAGGTTGAAATAATGAAGTTATCTGACCTTTCAATGAAGAAAAAAGAAATTAAGGTAGTGAAACTTAAATGCTTCTGTATTATAACATTGATCTAATAATCTCACTAATTAGTATTGTGTAGAATCCTTAACTATATTAACAATAAACAGTCATAATAACGGAGAAAATCATCATCTTTTTATAAGGTCATCATAATTGTATGGAGAGCAACTGCTTTATTTGTAAATGCTTGAATTCAAGAGCTCAGCCACACTTATTTCAAGTGACGCAAGCACACTCCTACGTGGCTTATGTAATATTATACAAAAAAGAAGAAACCAGAGGCAAGTTTATAGTACTCATACCATTTACTGTCATTATTAAAAGAAATATTGGTATAGTGGTGTTTCTTTTTTACTTTTATCTTACTTTTGTAAACAAAGCCTAACAATTAACTAGGTGAGGCAAGTTAAATGAAACGCTTGAGAGGAGGGCCTTATCTAAGTCATTTGATACATTGAGAGGCAAATTAGCCTTATACATGTGACCAAGGAAATATTGAAAGATATATATATATATATATATATATATATATATATATATATATATATATATATATATATAAAACCTCAAAGCTAACAAAACAACTAAATTTGACGGTTGATATCTAAAGATTTTAATAGAACAAGAAGAAACGAAATTCTTTTATAAATACATCTTCACTGGGACGTACAAAGATGTACACGTTAAAAGGCGAACACCAGAATCCATATAGCAATAGGCCATTAGTCCAATGCAAATTTAAGTTGGGTTGACAATTGGATGAACAAATGTAAAGAGTGTTTTCTGAATAGCAATACTTTATGGTTGATAGATGTGGAGTCCCTTATGGTTCCGTTCTTAGGTCAATTCTGTTCGTGAAATGAAATAATCTGTATCTAAATTTCCTAATGATAACTAAGTTGTATGAAATAACAAATGAACCCTTAGAATCGATTGATCATTTAAGATTTCAATAAATAGACCAAATACATAAAAAACAGCTGATAAATATCAACCGTAGTAAGTGTAAAGCTCTGTACTTACATAAACATAACTTTAAGTACGGTTTAGGGATACTAAAACATCATAATACATGGAAAGAAAGGGATTCTATGCTGATAACACCATCGTTAGACTTAAAAGATAGATGTCCACCCATATTCAAGATTTTCTTATATGCTTACCAGATCATATCCCAATTATAACTGAATGTTATGTAAGTAGTGATGCATCGTTCAAAAGTCCTTCTTTTGAAACTGAAGATTTATCTAAAAACGACCATTAATGATGACATTAATGGACAAACTTTAGCAACGAATGAAATTATCTCTTCCATTGTTCTGTAGATGAATATGTTGAAGGGTATACATGAAGAATTGATATCAACAGTAGATAATAAGACTATAGTCTATGTCATGGTTAAGAATAGGGGAACTCCTCAAGGCTACTAGGTTAAGCGTCACGGATGCTATATGCAGTCGTCGGCTGATTGAGTATGGAAAAGTTAGTGATGGAGGAAGGTCTATGGAATACTCTTAGACGTGAATTTCTGACAACTGCCAACAAGTGGTACGGCGCTACTTAAGATGCGGCGCATATATTAGCAAAGCTAAGATGTTCGATTTTGTCTCTGCCAGTATCACTGTACCTATTGCAGTTTCGTTTAGGGTCTAGGTTGCGGCACTCGAGTTATTGCACACGGAAGCAAAACAACTGAGACTCTAAGACTCTTCGATCAATACCAAGGTCTTGGCGTTTTGGGGACTTCCTAGATGAATCTCAGTCTATTCATGTATGAGTCAAGGATATTAAAAACTTATAAAGCTTCACATAAATAGGTATAGTGCAAAACAATTGTGGACTATATCAGGAAGTGTTTCCAAAGATCGACAGGGTCCACGGTGTTGTAGGCATAACCAACCAGAATATATAGAGTTGTCAATACTAATGCTGGAGGATTAAGATCCAAGGTTTTGTCTTTTGTACTCCCTATCATGCAGATTGGCTGTAACCTGGTGAATTACAGCGTGGCAGTGAATGTAAAGCCTCTTCGGGCTTTCTTGATTTATTGTAACGAAAAGATATATACAGCATGTGAATGTAATCACCTTCGGGGAGAGTCCCCAGGTACTCCCTGCAAGGGAGAGAGTTATCTGCCCCTAAAAGAGAGTTCTCCTCGTGGCGACGCAGTCACCGCATATATATGGGAATATGCCTATCTTTGCATGTCTGTTAGATCATAGGTTTAGGATTTATACATTATTATATGTATGTTAGTTGCATTATAATGGATCTATTTAGTATTAGTAAATAAGTCTTCACATGGTGTATGGTTTGCAGTTATAGTTATGTAGTTTGGTAGTTATAAGGAAATGGTTAATGATCCGTCTGGTGACACTATGTACTTGTTTTGATAAATTTCTGTTAGGAGGTGGCGTGATGTATGTTGTTTTTTGAATCAGTATCCTACATGCATGTGGATCACGTGTAAGACATGAAACATATCGTAACTGTTAGTAATGATATATGGATACATTGGCTGTGAAACATGGAAAAAGATTACCGACTTAAAGAGGAGTCTTCACTTTTTTATATCAAGTGCCATCGTAGCATTATGGGGTATAAATGGATTGAGTTTGTAGTAAAGCAACGATTGTTTTGCGAAGGTCCATTCAAGGCCTGCTAATAATATAACTTGAGAATGTCAACTGTGGCTCTAGAGGTATTTGTTAAGCTTCCCTGAAGAATATCCTATTCATACGGTTAAGTTGGTGGAGCCTAAATGGTTGCGCATAGAACTCATGGCTAGAACAGGCCAACCGATCCTGCCAGGAGCTGTTTGGAAAAGGAAGGATGTCTGAATTAGAGTTTGTTCGGAGAAACCTTGAGGAGTGGTATCGGTGACATATGCTTCTCATTGATGATAATGATGATAATATATGTTTTTACGTACAGTTGAATGACCTACATTTCGAGTGTCCTTGTACGCATGCATATAAAAGCTCTGCGCTCTGCCTTAGATTCAACAGTATCTAAGAATCAGGTCTGCTTTGAAGTTGTGTTAGGAAGCTTGAAGATGAAGTTCACGGTAATTCATTTTGTCTAATTAAGAGAAACGTGTATTTAACTGGTGGAGGAATGAATGCCTGTTCTGAATGTGTTAAGTTAATTTCCTTTTAACAATCACTAAGTAGCTTTGAATTTGTTTCAGGTTGTGTTCCCAATGGTAATTGGTGTCGCAATGTCGATACCGTTCAAGGAGAAAAGGTAAACATATATAGATATTTTGCGAGAGTGCAGACTAGATATCGCATTCCCCTAAGTCTCGATTATTCTTTTTTGTATTGACATCACCCTTGTTTCAATCTCTCATTGCAGTGACCCGATAGTCAGTTATACAAAAGAATCGATTCTAAAAGCGGCCAGTGCTATGATTGACAGTGGTATTGAGATGACCAGGGCTTTCGATGATGTCATGAACTACGTGCCAGAAGGTCCGAGCCTCAAAGTCTTCGTCCCACGAATCTCTCTTCACCTGAGAGGAACCAAGAGCTTCCCTGGGGTCTACGTCAAGACGCCTCCCTTTACTTTCCACGTTCCTGAGACCGACAGCGCGACCTCTGCTACGGCTGCCGAACAGTACAAGAAGGACGTGTTGCAAAGAATTGACAAAGTGATCATGTCTGTGGCCAAATTCCGGATGATCAGGCGTTTCATCATGCCCGGAGATGATGATGATTCTGGTCTCGTTCAGGTCACCGTCGAGCCCTACGTGGTGACATCAGATGAGAGCGAGACAAGATCTGAATTCAAAATGTTCATGCCTGAACAAAAGTTTCTCTTTCCTCTCTAAGGAGTGAAATCCTTCAACATGTTTTTGTTTCTAAATGCTTACATTCAACAGCCTACCCATTCTATTTCAAATTATGCAAACACAATCCTATGCGACATTTGTAAGTCATGTAATAAGAGAAGAAAGAGAGATCAATTTATAATACTTATAATACTAATATCTAAATAATAATTATAATCTACAATACAATACTAACTCACAAAATTTTAGTTATTATTCTATTTTAAATGATGCCAGCACAATCTAATGCGGCTTTTAATAGATCAATACTTATAATACTAATTTACAAACAATACTTATAATTTGCAATGCAATACTTATTCACAAAATTGTACAGTCATTATTTAAAGAAATATTTGTATATAGTTGTTTTATTTTTACTTTTACTTTACCTCTGTGAACCAAGTCCAACAATGAGGTAGTTGAGACAAATTAGACAATGTGCCTGAAAGTTAAGTCTTATCTACGCCATATCATACGATAAGAAGAAACTTAGGTCTGTAAAAATAGCCCAGGAAATTTCAAAAGAGGTGGTATGGACAAGCTCACAGTAAATAAAGTATTTACAAAGGAAGATCCTGCCGACAGGAGACCTTTGGGTCCACAACTAAGTCGGACGCGAAAAAAATAAAATTAAACACATATGCTTGACGAATTACATCCAACAAACTAATGCAAAAACAAATCTGTATTGACTGGGGATGTACATTGAGACTATGAATTAGCAAATACTATGTCGTTACCAAATAAAGCAAAAACCAGAAGCCGTATAGCTATAGGACCTCGGCCGAAACTAAGTACAGTTCTAATGGAATAAGAGTTATCCTACAAAGTTGGATCTGACAATTAGTTGAACAATCGTAAAGAGCAAGTTTTCCTAATAGTAATAGAATTAACTTGAAAAATATTACGAGTGAAGTCCCTTATGATTCAGTTCTTGGTCCACTTCTGTTCCTGGCCAAAACTCTACTGTGCTCGTAAGTTTGCTGATAATACTAAGATGTACGGAATAACAGTTATTGGAATCAACAGATTATTTAACATAATATACAAAATCTTAGACTTCATCACGGACTGTGAGGAAACCCTGTATCAATTTGTTTTACAGAATGAAACCTAGGTTCTCATTTTGATCTCGAAGATAAGTTTTTTGCTCTTTCTGAAACAATAATGTCATCCGCAAATCTTAGGTAATTAGATTATTCACCATTAATCTTCAAACCTTTCTCATCCCAACTCAACATTCTGGAAATGTTTTCCAAGGAAACTATAAATAGCTTGGATAAAATTGTTTCACCTTGTCTATTCCTTACAGTGTGTTCGTTTGCACCCTACTTATGTAGCAAGTTTAGTATCTCTATTTGTTCTATTAAGTCAAAGGCTTTCTCGTGATCTACAAAATGTAAACAAAGAGTTATATAGTATTCTGTCATTTTCTCGATTGATTGAATCATTGTCTGCAAATAGTCTACATTTGAATATACGCTTCTAAAGCCTTCCTGTTTTGTTGGTTGGTTTCTATCTAAACTATATACGAGTACGTTTGATAAAAAAATTAATTGGTCTGTAACTACTAAGGTCTCTCTTGTCTCCTTTTTTGAAAAGTAAACGCACTAAACATTGCATTTTGATTTAGGAAAAGTAACAATACATAAATACTGTGCAGTGAATCTTAAGTTAGTTATGGGAGAGAGGACATTCTGAAAGTAGCCAGTGCTATGATTAAGAGCAGCATTGAGATGACTAGAGCCTTCGATAATGTGGTGAATTACGTCACCGAGGGTCCAAGCCTCAAAGTTGTCGTCCCACGAATCTCTCTCCATCTAAAAGGAACCAAAAGCTTCCCTGGGGTCTACGTCAAGACGCCTGCCTTTACTTTACACGTTCCTGTTCTCATGACCTTAAATTCTAATGCCTTTATTCTACTCTGCATGGTGGCTACTAATAACTAAGATTCACTTTCTTAATTCAGTTCTGGTTTAAACAAGGTTTTATACATAATAACTTGAAAAATAGGTGGAATGCGTCTATCTTTGATAAAGCAATAAGTGCAACTTTGGTTGCTGTTAGATTTCTTAGCGTATAGAAGCACATATTTATGAATTGATGAGTATACGAAATGCTTCTTCGGTGGATTAAGTTTCGCTGATAAGAGAAATTTGAATGCAAAATTACCTGATAACAAGAGAAATAGTCAAGGAACGTAATCTCTTTCAGAATTAGGATAATCTCCTAATTAAGCAAAGCTAGTGTTCCTTAGAAATAACAATGTTAGTGAACCATATCAACAAGTTGAGTGAATTCATCTGAGGTAGATTGTGCTAAAATTTGATCAATGTCAGTGTTGCTTCTTTGTTGAATAGGTAGACTTGTTGTATGTCATTATGATGAACAAGTTAATTGACATCTTATTTGCTCTCTTTGCACTATTATTTGCTGCTTATTAAGCTGAGTGCACTGTTTACATATTCGTTCCTACCCCGAGGTGAAAACAACTCACCATTCCACTCCCTCCACGAAGTGGAAAGTGAGAAACCCGTGGTAGGGCAAGCCCTGTCAGTTGCAGCCGGCAATCCGCTCTTTGTTTTAGGCCGATGTTTGGGTCGCCTCCCCACATGGCTAGGACGGTTGGGAGCCAACGTATCCAGCCAGCAGCGGGTCCCGGAAATTGAACTCACGACCACCTGGCCATATGTTCGACACGGTAACCACTGGGCTACCACAAACCAGTTATTTTCGTATCTGCTTTCCTCAGTTTAGTGTCTCGGAAAACAAACAATAATCTTTTTTTTTTTTAGTACCTTACAAATGCTTACCTAAATAAAGTAATATAATTCAAATCACCTGGGAAGTAGACCTGGATTTACTGATGCCATCGAATCGAGATGCATTCCTTTATCCGAGATGCAAAGTAAGTTGTCTGAAGTTACCCAAGACAAAGTCTCAAATGTAGCATTTAGAGAATCTTTAAGTACATTATGTAATAGGTTTGTGAACTAGAATTTTTTTTCTGCAGATCCGGACCTACTGGTCTGGAACCTGAATATAGTTTTGTTTTTTCCTGAATTTCTCCGAGAAGCATACATAGTTCTTTTGAATGCAGATATTCTTGAGGTTCATTCAGGTCACAAGTTACAATTTTCATGATAATTACCCGTTCCACTTAAATTCTTAATTGGTTTATAACTAACTGTCCAGTACACTTGAGTGCTAGTCGTTACGGTTGACTTACGTCTGTATAAACCACGCCTCCATAGAAATGTCTGCTTCCATAACATCTATTCATTCGTTTGATTTAAATGCCTTATTTTAACTTGTTACTCAGCTCCATATCATATTACAAATCTCGCCTTTATCACTACCATTAATGCAAAAAAGACACCTACTTATATTAAAAGTTAACCAGCTTATCTCCATTATACCTAAATTCGCTGAGGTTTAAAGACTAGCTCGATTAGCCTCTTCTGGTCCTGTATCCTACTATAATACATACATACATACATACATACATACATACATACATACATACATACATACATACATACATACATACATACATACATACATACATACATACATATATCAAAGGCTCTTTCCCCCTAACAAGGGAGGCAAACATAAAATAAAGTCATAAAATCCACTCCCAACCACTCCCAACCACTCCATCCCCACTTTCATTCACCCCACTCCCTTCCTCTTATCTTGGCTCCTCCTGGATGACGGGTCATCCCTGCATCTCGCCCACCACCCTGGGTGAGAAGCAGTGTCGTAAGGCCGCTTCATTTAATCAGCGAACCCTCCCCCTTTACTATAATAAGTTACAACATTTTGTCTATAATATGCTCTGATAGTAAAGAGGTGCATTCTCTAGGGGAGCTATTCCAATGAAGGCATAGTCCATAGATCAGAGTTCTCATTTAATGTTACAGTTGTATTCCAAATCATAATTATACCCAAATCTCTTGATAGTTTAGCTTTTAGTAATTGTGGTGATCATATTGGGTAAATCTTTGAAAATGTAAGAGTAACATTGATATCTTTATTTCTCATCCAGACATATGGAAGAGTAAATGTCTCACACCAAATGATAAATAAATATTCTGTAATATGTTAATATAATAGACAATTAGATCAATGTTATTGGTGGCGAATAGATCTTATCGCTTTAAATATAACTAATTTCTAAGTTTTCTGAATTAAATAATGTATTAAAAGGTAAGGTAGTTTCCCAATATCTGTCCTCGTTAATTACGCGACTCTTCAGAGTGGGAAGAGGAACTTTTGTTCAGGCATGAACATTTTGAATTCAGATCTTGTCTCGCTCTCATCTGATGTCACCACGTAGGGCTCGACGGTGACCTGAACGAGACCAGAGTCGTCATCGTCTCCGGGCATGATGAGACGCCTGATCATCCGGAATTTGGCCACAGACATGATCACTTTGTCAATTCTTTCCAACACATCCTTCTTGTACTGTTCGGCAGCCGTAGCAGAGGTTGCGCTGTCGGTCTCAGGAACGTGGAAAGTGAAGGGAGGCGTCTTGACGTAGACCCCAGGGAAGCTCTTGGTTCCTCTCAGGTGAAGAGAGATTCGTGGGACGAAGACTTTGAGGCTCGGACCTTCTGGGACGTATTCCATGACATCATCGAAAGCCCTGGTCATCTCAATACCGCTGTCAAGCATAGCACTGGCCGCTTTCAGAATGTCCTCTCTCTCATAGCTAACTTGAGGTTCACTGCAATAGAAAACTAAAGTTAGGGTAATGACAACATATGAAAAAATTATATGTAGAGAAGACGATGTCTGTTTTGTATTCTCGCCCATTGTTTATGAATTGTTACCTTTCGCCCTTCTCATACGGCATTGCCAGTGTGGCGCCAATTACCAATGAGAGCACAACCTGGAACAAAGTAAAATGTTACGTAAGGTGTGTTGGTAATGAATAAACTTAATGATATGAGTAGCAATGAAATCGAAAGTGTCTTTAGAACTTGAGCTTAGTGTTGAAACAGTACTGAGTGGTATGCTGACTATGTGGTAGTTGATCCAAGAACCACATTGCATTTTTACTTTTCCATCTGATTTACACTGAAACTGTTTGCTTTAAATCTATATTTGAATAACATGATGGATGGTCCCACAACTAAACACAAACACTAGTCTCTTTTCAAGATTCTCTGAGGGCACTGTTGCTGAATTCATTCACATTGGCTCCAATTGTAATAATTCACATAAAATTTAACTGCTAATACAGTAGAAATGAAAAAACTTCACTAGCTAACAACACAATTCTTTTGTTATTTCAGAAAAAAGAAACAAACTACCATAAATTTCATTCTAAATATTCCTATTACACAGCTTCTAAGAACTGATTCATACGACTGTTAGGTCTAAGGTAGAGTGCACAGCTTATATATCCAATCGCAAAAGGTCGAGAGAATGCAAGCATATTTAACTTAGCTACAGTGCACAGCGAAAAAAGCTAATTCAAATGCACGTAAAAACAAGCACTTTTAATTAATTTCTAAATTGTATAAACAAAACTTTCAAGGGCACATGCATACACAAGATTATATATTCATAATATACTGTTGAGTGAATGTAGACCATGTATCAATATGTGCGCACACATAAATCCGTGAGATATAATTATGTGAATGAATGTATACTTGATTTATACATATATACACATATACATATATAAATACATACATATTTATATATTGTATATATATATATATACATATATATATATTTATGTATATATATATATTTATATATATATATATATATATATATATATATATATACATACATATACATACATACATACATATACCAAGGCCTCTTTCCCCTCCTTGCAAGGGAGATATCCAAAGTCAAAAGGCACAATTCCACTCCCCCTCATTTCATTCCCAACCACTCCACTACCATTTACTACCCCTCCGTCTCTCCCTCCCTCTTTTCTTGTTTTTTTTTTTTCTGGATGATGGGTCATCCCTGCATCTCGCCTATTGCCCTGGGTCAGAAGTAATGCAGCAAGACACACCACATCTACAGGAAGGCAGTTTCATTTAATCGGCGACCCCCCTTCTACGATCACTCACGCAGAAAAAAAAACAACAGGGAGAAATAATATAAGCACTGCCTACCCCCCATCCCCCACCTACTTTCTTCCACGCATCACATCATCCATACAAAACCATTCTCCACTCACCCCTATCTTATGTCTTCTCTCTTCCTTCCTCAAAATATATCCCTCTCTCTCTTAACACCCTTTTACCCCATCCATCCATCTCATCCTCGGTCGCCCCCTCCTTTTCACTCTTTTCACCTCTGCCTTCCACATTTCTTTTACTTATCTTTCTTCACTCATCCTTTCTATGTGTCTAAACTATCCCGGTACTCTTTCATCAACCCTATCTCTCAACTCCTTTTCCACCACCGCTCTCCTCCTCACCTCTTCGTTTCTTACTCTATCCAGCCTAGTAATCCCTACCATACTTCTCAGACATTTTATCTCAAACACATTTAAACATCCTCTCTTCCTCTTCTCCTCTCTTACATGATTCTGCCCCACGCAGCGCTGTAGGCACAGTCACCCATTCATAAAGTCTCCTCCTAGCATCCATTCCCAAATGTCTAATTCTCATTACATTTTTTAATCTTCCAAGGCATTTACTTCCTTCTCTTAATCTACAATCTACCTCCACCTCCACTCCCTATTTTTCCGCCACATAAGACCCCAAGTATCTAAAGCTATCCACTTCCGCCAGCCTCTCTCCTTTAATACTCACCTCCAAATTGTTGCCATCCCTCCCCCATGTACATCTCATTACCTTACTTTTACCTTCATTTATCTTTAACTTTCCCCTCTTGCACACCTTCATAAAGATCCGTCACTAGCTTCCTTCCTCTGATCCTGCTGCAAGCCCAGTGTCGTCATCAAACAACAACTGGCTTATCTCCTATTTTTCTCCTTTTTCTTTAACTATTTCCAATCTTCTGCCCATTACCCTCGCCATTAACCTCCCCCACCAAACCATCTATGTACACATTGAACAGCCATGGCGACATGACACATCTCTGGCGAAGTCACACCTTTACTTCACACCACTCGCTCTCTCCATTTCTAAATCTAACACGGGCTCCACTACTCTCATAAAAACTCTTGTCTGGTCTCACCAGCTTTCCTCCTATTCCATATATCTGCAAAATATCCCATGGTGCCTTCCCGTCTACCCTGTCATAAGCAATTTCCAAATCCATAAAGACAAAAAAAAAAAAAAAAAAAAAAAAAAAAAAAAAAAAAAAAAAAAAAAAAAAAAAAAAAAAAAAAAAAAAAAAAAAAAAAAAAACTTTACACTTGGCTAAAGATTTCTCACATATCTGTCTTACCACAAAAATCTGATCCACGCAGCCCCTACCTTTCCTAAACCCAATCTATTCCTCACCAATTATTCCTTCTCTTCCTCTCCTAATCCTCTAAATTAAAACCCTCCCATATGCCTTTCTAACTACACTTAACAAACTAATCTCTCTAAGAATACTACAGTCACATTTGTCGCCTTTTCCTTTTTAAAACGGAACTATACAGGTACACCTTCAGTCCTCCGGCAGTCTACCCTCCTTTAGACAAACATTAAACAACCTTACCAGCAAGTCCACTATTACTATTACTGTATCTCCTAGATTTAGAAAACCCGCACGGCACTCATCTAACCCAGGTGCCTTGCCTGCTCTCATATTAATAACTGCTTTCATCTCATGTATATATATATATATATATATATATATATATATATATATATATATATACATATATATATGTATATATATACATGTATGTACATATATATGTATATATATATATATATACATATGTATATATATATACATATATATGTGTATATACATATACATATATATATATGTATGTATATATATATATATATATAATAAGTGATTAGATTTTCTTGTGTGCAAGTATAATTAAATAGGGCAGTATTTTTACAGATGATTTTCTTCTTTTTCGTATTTCCCAAATTTCTAATAATACTTGTTCCATCTGTGGGATGAGCACCCACAATTTTGCCAAATGTAGCCATATATTATTTTAGATATTTTGTCCTTCAGGGACATCTGCAGGATTATATATCTATAAAAACTGATTATAAGATAGTACAAATAGAGCAAATAGAAATTAACAGTTGTACAAGAAGAACAACTGTATAACAAAGAGAGGAATTACAATATTAAAAGCGAACACCAGATACAATCCCGACGTGTTAAGTTATAAACTCCCGGAACCTCGGCTGTCGGGATTGAGATCTAGTGTACCTTGGTCAAACCGGCAGGGACTTGAACACCAGATTATCTGAACACAAAAGATCCATTAGATATGCCCGAGAAAGTTCGGCTGTGTTCCAACATGTCAGCAACAAAAATAATTGTTTGGGCTGATATAAGGCTAAATTAGTTTTTAAGTCTAATTGCGGTTTCAGGAGAATTTTTTTTTAATCCGCCTTAATTAATTAAAGAATGTCCGAACCTTAACATCATCTCCAAAGGACAATGGTCACCGGGCACAATCTCACGTCTAGCTGTGAGTCATTTGGTTAAGAATCTTCACCTTACTGACCCCGTATCCCCTTCCCCCTTCCGACCCTGCACTCCTCTCCCC
>NW_027467482.1:112500-125000 GCF_046742065.1 Oratosquilla oratoria
TTGAAATAGTAATTCATCTGAAAGTTAAAAAAAGGGATAATGAAGTTATGGCTTTTGGATTCTGTACCACATCGTGTCCCTACTAAGCTGAACTTTTACAGACACGTCCGTCCAAGGCGTATTCTGCCACTCTTGGCGTAAAGTTCACGCACTATCAAACCCGCTTAAGAAATATTTAATTTTTGTTTCAGGTTGTGTTCTCCTTACTAATTGGCGCCACACTGGCAATGCCCTATGATGAGGAGAAGAAAAGGTAATAATGTATTGATATTTATGAGAATATAACAGACATTGATCCCCAAAGATACTCTATATTTCATCCTCTACCCTTACTTTGTTTTCTTATTGCAGTAAACCTCAAGTCAGCTATGAGAGAGAGGACATTCTGAAAGCGGCCAGTGCTATGATTGATAGTGGTATTGAGATAACCAGGGCCTTTGACGATGTGATGAACTACGAACCAGAAGGTCCGAGCCTCAAAGTCTTCGTCCCACGAATCTCTCTTCACCTGAGAGGAACCAAGAGCTTCCCTGGGGTCTACGTCAAGACGCCTCCCTTCACTTTCCACGTTCCTGAGACCGACAGCGGGACTTCTGCCACGACTGCCGAACAGTACAAGAAGGACGTGTTGGAAAGAATTGACAAAGTGATCGTGTCTGTGGCCAAATTCCGGATGATCAGGCGTCTCATCATGCCCGGAGACGATGACGACTCTGGTCTGGTTCAGGTCACCGTCGAGCCCTACGTGGTGATATCAGATGAGACCGAGACAAGGTCTGAATTCAAAATGTTCATGCCTGAACAAAAGTTCCTCTTCCCACTCTGAAGAGTCGCGTAATCACTGAAAGTAGATATTGGGGAACTATGTTTTCTTTTAATGCTGGTTGTTCAAGTGGGGAGATAAGAATTTATAGGTACGAAAACTGTTAAGATTTCTTTACATTCAAAAACACATATACATTCACCTAGCTTATTGATATACTGTGGAGTATTAATCTATTTTACCTGATATTTTATCAGTTAAAAAGGATAAGGAACTCTTCATTACTTTTTTCACTCTTTGAAAGATCATGCTTGGTTCAAAGTAACTTATTTTCTTATGAGTGAATGTCATGCAGCAGCGCAGATGCCTTTCCAAATGATACACGAACAAAACAAAACAAAAAAATCCATAAGACATGAAATAAGGGAAATAGACTAATAAATAAGTAACTGTGCTTGTAATTTTTATTTACTTTTTCAAAAGAAAGATTTATACCATATTGTTTCATTTACATTATTTTTGTTTCTGTGAACAAAATATTTGAATAAAGGTGAGGATGTTAATCTTAGATTAACATTCATTAAAAAAATCTTGCAGTAATGATGACCATACATTGTTTATCTATTTTGTACATACATACATACATACATACATACATACATACATACATACATACATACATACATACATACATACATACATACATACATACATACATACATACATACATACATACATACATACATACATACATACATACATACATACATACATACATACATACATACATACATACATACGTATGTATGCGTATATGTGTATAACTACATAGCTTCAGCCCCCGGGAATCGAACCTAGGTCTCTGCCTCTTATCTATTAACTTGCTTAACGAGAGTATTAAAAGAACCAACCCCATACAGTAATTGTATGCAGGGTTTATTGGCGATCGAAGCGGCGATCCTTTTACGCTAGTTCCGACGTGTCTAGGCAAGAAAATAAGGAAACGCACCGTAAGCTGCTTGTTAGAAAGAGTCGGATTGATCTTCGGGCTTCACTTATCTATATTTGAAAAAGGAAGTAAGACGAATTGGTAAGAAACTATTGAAATAGCCAAATATAGCTGAATTATATTGCTGGTTGTGAAATTAAAAAAATGAGCAATTATGATATCACAGAAGTGGTTTATAATTCATGACCTTGAACACGCATCTACATGTAAGGTCGGGACGTACGTAAAATGATGTCAGGTTCATAGTTTTAACCGGCTTTGGTTCTTGCATACAAATATAGACTATACTAATTCCAAGATTTTAAAAACAGAATCACTGTTGAATTAAAATATATATTCTTCAACACACAATTAAATCAATTTAACTATGTTCCTACAGTTTTTCGCATTGATTTGATGAATCATCCTCTAGAATTTTGATAGACAAGGAAACGATATAAAATCTATTTTGAACCTGTAATCTCATTATAAATTACTGGGGTTTTCTAAAAGATCTGTATTGTTCATTACATGGGAAATGGGAAGTCTCAAATGAAGGGCTAAGAATTGTTAGTAACCGCGTAGAGAGCTCATTATCAAGAGATCCTGGGTTCTTTGGTTTATGGATCTTGATAACCTGAAATGTTGGGGATTGTTAACTTATGGCTCCAGAAATGAGAGCAAAAATGATGGACTTGATATAGCAATGCTAAAGGAGTGGCAAGGGAGATGGATCATATACTGGTAGCATTCGAAGGACCCTGCAAGGCAGCAGGGTTTGCCGGAATGCTGACTTCTATGGGACTGATTATAGACCTGTGGTCGCAACACTCAGACTGTGTATCAAGTTTAAGAGAATCCCGAGAAGTATCCCATACGGATATTACCTGAAGAAGCTCAAGAATGATACGTGTACCCAGGAGTATGCAACAGTCTAATAAATTTGAAGTATTTGGATTGAACTGCCAAGGAGTGCACTGGAGAGCATCCAAGATCGACGAGTTGTCTGGTGTCATACTGGCAGATTAGCTGGGGACCTATATTGATACAAGACTCAGAAACAACGAACCAGAACTCTCATTAAGATCAATAGGGAGAGGTACGTTAGGGTAATCGCTGAAAATGCCCAGAACCATTTTGATGCAAGTGACCCTAGGACAACTTACCGAGTACTGGAAAAAAAAAAAAATACATTCTAAATTTGTGACTCCAGTGAATACTATTTGTTAGTGGACAACTAGAATCAGACATGGAGGGCTTTGGTATTTATCCCCCGACTTCTTTGAGCAGTTGGATATGGATGACCCTCCTAGCGAGCGGCTAGCTCCTCCATGTTGGTGTTTATATGATGGTTACTGATTCATCGATAGACGTGGATCAATTCCTTTTGAAAGAAGCCAAAGAGTATGCTAGTAATTTCAAGGATGGAAAAGCGGGCGGCATCTACCACATCAGCGCGGAGTTGCCGAAAACCAGAGGTGAGGTCATTATCCGTGGGTTACATAAAGCGCTCCTTACTGAGTTGTACACAGAACGTATTAAAGCAAAAGATATATACATTAGGCCAGTGGTTCTTAACCCCTGGGTCGCGACCCAAATTTGGGTCGCCAAGCCATTTTATTGGGTCGCGACCCAAATTTGGGTCGCCAAGCCATTTTATTGGGTCGCTAAGGGTTTGCAGAAAATAATTATTGATATATGTTTGTATATTTTTTCATATATAACTGTTAATTATATGTGCTACTTGTATTAATAAACATCCCAGCATGTAATTTTGTTTCTGTAACCCGCTTTTAAAAGGATAATCATATTACTTATAAAGACAATTCGTATATCTATGTAGGCTTGGTTCGCGATGCTTGATTTGTGCAAAATTTTGGGTCGCTGCCAAAAAAGGTTAAGAACCACTGCATTAGGCTAAAATATGATGGAAATACCTAAAACGTCATTTTTTCTGATTTCAGTGTTTTTTATTCAATATTTCTATTTCTTCTTAAATGAATGCACTACTTCATTTCTTTTACTAAGTCTTCATAAATACATTTAACGGGAAGGGAATGCTGAATATATCATATATGTGCATTAAATATACCCTTCATTAATACAAATGAGCTTACGACAGGTCATTTCGGATAGTCAAACCAAACCTTCAAGTCATTTGAAAGAAAATTAATATTGTTGCCATAATTCAAAGCAAATGTATTGACAAAGTTACCGTATTAGAGGATCAAGAACATAAACATTCCCTTCTAAAGACAACTATAGAACACGTTATTGTGTGAAAATACGATATCGTAAGTCTGAACAATTTGTATTCTTCTCAGGTAGCTATATCCAATAGCTCACAACTGTCAATGGACATTGGACATCAATATTCCAGCGATGCTGAGCTGATAGATGCCTTCTTTTTGGTATGCGAAAGAAATAATTTGAATTTTTTTATCACTTGTTTTTTAAATTACGACAAACGAGTGACACCAGAATTTTTTTTCAAGGGCTTATCCATACAGCGTATACCAAACACCAATAAATAGGCTATAGTGAGGAACGAAGGCAAAGAAAATAATTATAACAAGGAACAGTAGTAATAAAAACGACAGTAGTGCAAGGAGATAACACAGCAGCTAGATTGGGAAAGAATGGCCATGTGGTTCTTACATTAAATCTGGCTGTAAGGAAAGCAGAAACAGGAGATGACTTATATAAATAAAGAATATACAACTTCGGATAAGTGAAACTAATAGATCCGAGGAAATTTCCTGATGAATCAGATTTCAGAAAATTAATAATTAAACCGAAGATATAAGGTATAATCTTGAACTATTTACGACCGACCTGCTAGTGGGAAAAATATACCAAGATCTAATGTGAGAGAAAATCGGGAACGGTTTTTGCAATGCAATGTAGTGTTGAGTGATAAGCAAGAAGCTTTAGATAGATCAGATGAGAGAAGGAGAGATAGGTCTGATGAAAGAGGAAACTTCTATGGAAATGTAATCTCTGCATATGTATTTCAGGAGGACAGGAAGATTAGCACATTAGACTCCTGGATAACTATGAACCAGTAGAGAATCATAAGAGTAGCATAGAAGAACCTTGAGGACCCACACCCAAATGTTATGTAGGGCGAGAGTTAAAACTAGATCTGAAAGTATTACGTCTAAAGCTGTAAGACTGGATCTGCAGTGAAAAAACAAGATGTCTCTATCCATTTGGTCCATTCGTTTATTTTTACGTCAATAATGTACGAGCATATCAGGATGTTTAATTTGAGTGGGGAACCTATAAGTGCGTATTTGTTTCATTGTTCACAAAAAACAAGAAAATTCTTAAGAGTGAGAAAGGTTTTTATCAATAAAGTTCTCTTGGCAACATTTGATACACTAATTGTAAATGATACAACATCTGATGTCAGACATTACAGGTAGGTTGGCATCTATATATCTTATTTGGATGACAGTCGTGTTTGTCTTTTTCAAACAGAATAAATTTTTGATGGCCGTTTTTCATAGCATTTGGGTTTTTGTTGTATCACAAGGATTTTCCTCAGTATTTTCATTTTGAGCTACAAGAATCTCCCTCTTTATGACCTTTTGATATGCTTGATCGAAGTGGTAAATGGAAACGTGCTGCTCTACTTCTTTACTTGCACCTGCCCAATTATTCTGATTCATAAACCTGTTACATAATGTGATTCACACAAAGAAGTCCCTTAATTGTTGACGCAATAATGTGCCAAGGAGAACAGAACCTGGCCGTGGCCCTTGTACACGTAGTCGTATTTTTAATACTTTCTCTTAGATATAGATTCAGACAACTTGATTAAAGTAAGGAGTATGCCTGAGACAAGAGGGAGCTATTCCGATGTGGTGGCATCAGTCAGTTCAAGCCAGTCTCCCATGTGAGTCAAATGATCTCACTTTATTAAGATAGATATTTGTAAGGTACTGTATTGTGATCACATGATGTTGGGTGTTTTCCAAATAGTAAATCACGACAAACAGATATATGGATTTAGCTGGATCGAAGGAGGTGTTTGGTGTAATTTACTTTACAAATATGACGATCTACGTCCGCATACATTGCAAAGAGCCCAACAGGTAAGTGTCTGCAAGCGCTGGTAAGTTGCTAGTTATCATGCTGATCTTGATGGCCAGCGCCAGCCGTATTCATTCAGTCAAGGAACAACATTGAAATTGATGAAATCCTAGCTAAACATATCAGCTAACCTTTTCAACATGTTCAGTCAAAATATTGTCCTAATTCTCGAGGGCGTCTTACCTCAGCTATTTTTCAATTCATTAGGGTGTTTTTGCTTTTATATGTCGGTTATCAAGTAGTGCTAACCACCCCTTTCATTACAATATTTTCCTCCCATCCCTTCTATTTCCATTTCTCCTCTCTCTATCTCATTTCCCTTGTTCTCCTGCATTTTTTCATTCCTCTCTTCTTTTTTCCCACGATTTTCCTTTCCTTTTATCTCTTCTCTTCTCCTCTCCTCTCCTTTCCCTTTCTTTCCTTCCTTTGTTTTCTATTTTATTTTCCTTCTGATCCATTCTTTTGCTAATGTTTTAGAACACCCGATAACCTTCCGATAAAGAAAAATATTACTTTGCAACATACACCCGAATATTTTACTGACTGTGGACCCAAACCTCGGTGCCCAACCTGAGTACACGATATCTCTTGTGAACTCAAGCGGTGTAGGTTGTCCTCATTTAAATTACCACTCTCATATACCTCAAACTAGTCACGACTGAAGGTATTAGTGATAGATATTTATAGCTCAACACTGTAAAACTACTATTACGCCATCGCTCAGGCCACATCTAGACTAAACCACTCTTACTATTGTGAACTAAGTATCTTTTTACAAGATCTGAAGAAAACACTATTGTCGAAATAAGACTATGTAGATAATATTTACATTGAAATCTTATTTTCATGATATGACGTAGGTATTAGCCAGCATTTGGACAGTAAGATAAAAACTGGATAACCTTGATATTTCATGGGTTTATCTCATTTGATAATAGAAAGTAGTTGGTATCCAATATTCAAATTGTTCAATAAAATCGAAATAATACTGCATCCCAATAATCTTTCATCAATCCTATCTGCCATCTCCTTTTCCTCTCCCGCTCTCCTTCTTACCTCCTGGTTTCTCACTCTATTCAGCCTTGTAACCCCTACCATACTTCTCAGGCATTTCATCACAAACACATTAAAAAAAAATCCTCTGCCTCTCTTAAATTCCAGGTTTCTGCTCTATACAATACCGTCGGCACAATCAGCCCTTCATACAATCTCCTCTTTGCATCCATTCACTGTTACCTATTTCTCATAACATTTTTAATCTCCCAAGGCCTTTAATTGCTTCTCTCAAACTACAATCTAACTCCACCTCCATTCCTCACTTTCCAGCCACATGTGACCCCAAATACCTAAAGCTATCCGCTTCCTCCAGCCTCTCTCCATTTAGAATTACTTCTAGCTCACTGCTATACCCCACCCTTGTACATCTTGTCACCTTGCTTTTACCCACATTTACCTTCAACTCTCTCCTATCGCATACCTTCCCAAACTTCGTCACTAACTTCCTTAATCCCTCCTCTGACTTACTACAAGCGCTGTGTCGTCAGCAAACAATAACTGGCTCACCTTCCACTTTTCTCAATTTTCTTTAGCAATCTCTAGTCCCCTGACCATTGCCCTCGCCTTTACCTCACGCACCACCCCGTCCATGTACACATCGAACAGCCATGGGGACATGAAACATCCCTGACGCAGTCCCACCTTTACTTCAAACCACTCGCTCTCTCCGTTTCCCATTCTAATAAAAGTTTGATAATTCTCGTAGAAACTCTTGATTGCCCTGAACAGCTTTCCTCCTATCCCATATATCTGCAAAACCTCCCACAGTGCCTTCCCGTCTACCTTGTCATAAGCATTTTCCTAATCCACAAAGGTCCAAAAAATATCCTTATCTCTTCCCAAAGCTTTTTCACATATCTGCCTTATCGCAAATATCTGACCCACGCAACTCTTATCTTTCCTAAACCCACAGTGTTCCTAAAAAATTACTCTAACTGTTCCTCTCCAAACCTCTCAATCAAAACCCTCCCATAAGTCTTCCTAACTACACTCAACAAACTGATCCCTCTGAAACCACTACAATCACATTTGTCTCCTCTTCCCTTGTAAAGTGGAACTATACAGGCGCACCTCTAGTCCTCCTTTACTCTACCCTCCTTTAGACATACATCAAACAACTTCAGTAGCCACTCCACTATTACTGTACCTACTTTTCAGACACCCCGCATGACACCCATCTAATTCAGGAGCCTTACCTGTTCTCATCATTTTCAAAACTACTTGCACCTCATCTTTTCCTATTTCTCCTCCATTTTCCTCTCCCATCACCGCATTTTTTTCTTTAGCGCCTCCCACTGTTACCACCAATCTCCCCCTATCTTCCTCCATATTCAACAGCTCCCTAAAATATTCCGCCCATTTTCCCCTTACCGCCTCCTCTTCCGTCAAGATCTGTCGACCCGCGCCTTTTACTTTTTCTCTGCCTGTCTCATCTCTTCCTATCTTGATTTTTTTTCTTCAAACTTTTTATTGTTTTCAAAATAGAATTTTCTGTCACACTCCTCTCCCATTTTACATCTGCTCTCCTTTTTTGTCTCCTTTATCTTTTGTTTTTCTCTTCATTTTCTTTTACTTCTTCTATTTTTCTCTCATCCTACTTTGCAACCAGTCCCTGAATGCTCGCTTCTTTTCTTCTACTACCTTCTTCACTTCATCATCCCACCATTCACTATCCTTTCTTCTATTCCCTCCTATTCATCTTGTTTCACATATCATCTTTGCACACTTTGTCACTTCCTCCTTGAAACACCCCCATTCTTCTTCCACACCAACTTCCACTCTATCTTTCACCACCTCCCACACTTCTATCACAGGATTAAAAGCATAGATATTCACACACACAAAAAGACAACTTTAATGCCATAAATTGCACAAGACTTAATGATGTCAACAATAGGTCATTTGAGGTCAGGCTGTGGAGCCAACCAGGTTATCGTTAGGTCATAGACATCTGATGAAATCAGAGGCTACCGGCCCAGCTTGAGCCTCGGCAGGCTACTCTTCTTATGACCTTCATATTTGCACAATTCTCACATGTAATAGGTCAGATCCAGATCCATGTAGGTACAAAGTATTATGTAAAACAACAAAAAAGTTGGAGTGCATAAGTGTCCACGAACTGAGCCATATGGTCAACAAGTTTTTGTGAAACATCTCTCAGGCCAAAATATTAGGATGAACGAGTTTCATAACACTCAAGGGGATCCGGGTGTCTTCCCCATATTTTTAGTTGACCTTCTTGAGTTGTGTGTGATGCCCCTATGAGAAGATGGCTTTAGGAGCGGCCAAGGACGTCACTTCTACAGTGTGTGCTTGAGAGTTGAGAACAAGGGGTAGTCACTGGTAGCTGTGAGCAGAAGTTAAACCCCAAAGCATCATAGTGGCACATGATCATAGTGGCACATGATTTTACAATGTTTCATGCCTGGTTTATATTTTTTCTTATTTAGTTTCAATATAGTAAGCATAATTATTCCCCGCCTTTATTTGTTATTGTGAGATCATTTTCCATTTTGACTTTAATGAAGAAATTATAGCAGAGATCTTTTGAGTAGCAAGATACCCCTGATTCCCTAATTTTGGATGGCACTTATATCCTTTCCTTGGCTTATGTCAAGCTAGTATGTTTATGGTGATATCACTACTTCGGCAAAGAAAGGGTTTAATCTATTTCGATTAATCTCTTGATTAGCCGTGTCATCTCTTTATCAAATCAGGGCTAAGGATTTAGTAGAGTGGACGACTGAAAATATACATTGTAACAATTTATTCATACCTAAATGATCTAACAAGTTAATTAGTCGGAACACAAGGACAATAACATCAATACTGTTGAGGTCGCTTTCCCCTCCTTCTATAGGGTCATCACACGACTCCCTATACTGGAAGAAGGAAGTTTAGTTCTGGCATCTGCAACATGACCTCTGCTGTCGTGTCGCTCCCCTCCAGATATATCGTGAAAGGTTCAATAGTTACCGGTATAGGTCCTTTGTTATCCGTGGTTTTCCTTCTATTCGAAAATAATATCTGACTGCTGGTTCGGATACTGTGTATGGCTTCCAACAGCGCGCTGACTCTTCCTAAAGTGTCTCTTTTGAATTCTTCGGCAGCCTCGGGAGAATTAAGGATCGCGCTATTGTG
Organism: Oratosquilla oratoria; assembly: GCF_046742065.1. Classification (NCBI taxonomy): domain Eukaryota; kingdom Metazoa; phylum Arthropoda; class Malacostraca; order Stomatopoda; family Squillidae; genus Oratosquilla; species Oratosquilla oratoria. The sequence goes on from NW_027467482.1 coordinate 122,547, forward strand.
ATCGATGACGGGGATGGGGAAACTCATGGGCGGGAGCTGAAGGATACCTCCCGGAACGCCGTCATTCCCGTTCATCCGGATCGAAATGCCCGGAATGAGAAGTTTGACGCTCGAACCATCGACCACGCGACTGCTAACGGTGCCGAGGGACTTGGCCAGCTGGAAGCCATTGTCCAACGTGAGGCTGGCAACGTCCAAGAAATCCTTCCCCTGCTGGTCCTCATCCGTGGCGCTGCAACGAGAGAACGAAAAGTGGGTCACATGCAAAGAGACGAGACATGTGGCATATAGAAGCAGGGTACTTTCCATTCTGCACTCATTCACAATATTTATTGGACTTACCTCTTTTTAACAACTGGCGGTGCCGAGAGCGCCATGCCGAACGCTAACATAAACACAGTCTAAAAAAAAAAATAACATATTTAAATACTAATTTTATTATGCCTATTCCAACTATGTCCATACATGCTAAGAAACCTCACAACAAGAAAACAAAAGATTCTATCATGAAGCAAGGAAATGCATCCGTTTGTAAATAGAAAACTCACTATAAGTTTCATTTTCAGAGATGTCGCTATTCACTAGAGAGATGAGCCGAATCTGTGCAACTACTAGACCTCCGACCTGAGATTCCAGTTTATATAAGCAGGCACCAGGCCTCTCGTTTACATTCACATAAAAATCAAACACCAACAAGCATTCACACGCAAAAAGGAGTCCCACTTATAGAAGTAGGTTACCGAGCGGGCATTTGATCCCCAGCTATAAAAAGAAAAATTATGGCAGCTACAGTAAGTGCGTAATAGGACAACTATTTCAGACAAGAAGCAGGTGAGTGTCAACCCTTACAAGAAATGGCCTTTTTTCTCATGTGTATAAAAATTATTTGTGTCATCGAAGAGTTTGTGGAGAAGGACATACATTTTTTTCAGAAGAGTGGGTGTCTTTCAATTGACTAAATTCATATGGTTGGAACAGGTATGAATGTATAAGAGGACCACCCTAAACTAGGTATCTATCCCTTCCTAGAAATACTGGGGGATCTCTGTGGCTAATGAATCCGCTCGTTGTTATGTTGCCCTAGTGAACAGCCATCACAGTTGGCTTGGTTGAACAGAGCATCTGGAAAATGGTCCTCGTAATAAACAAATAATTTCTGCTGCTGAATGGAATCGACTGGCTACAGCAAAAAGTAATGTATATGAGAAAAACTATCCCAGAGAGTTGATCGAGCCCAGATCATATGCATGTATATACACGCACTCATTTACTCACGCACGCACGCACGCACGCACGCAAAAAAAAAACAACCGCTGGCTCATGCAAAGACGTACACACAAACACACACACATACACAAACACAAAAGAACACTGACATAGTAATTCATCGATTTGTGGATATATTGGGTGAAGTTGGGCTGGGGTCGGGTGGAGATGGAATTGGGATTGGGTTAGGTTTCGAGTTGGTTTTGGGGTTCAGATTGGGTTTGGTGTTGGTATTAAAATTCGGGAATTGTTTTATTAAGGAAGATTCAATATTATTGAATCTTCCTTAATAAAACAATTACCGAATTTTAATATCTCAAAAGGACAATGGTCACCAGATTACATAACCACCTTGGCAGTGACCATTGTCCTTTTGAGATATTAAAATTCGGGAATTGTTTTATTAAGGAAGATTCAATATTTATTGAATCTTCCTTAATAAAACAATTCCCGAATTTTAATATCTCAAAAGGACAATGGTCACCAGATTACATAACCACCTTGGCAGTTAATAAATTATTTCCTCATATTGTAAAAGCGGACGATTTACCACATAACCCGCGTAACAATATAGATGCCACATGAGGTATCTTGTCCATGTTCCCTAACTTTACCTCTCTCATCTGTATATAAGATATGTATGTTCTCTTGTCTATGTATTCCGCTTGAAGAGGATCACAGCAAGTGATCGAAATATACGGAAATTCGTTATTTCCTTCTTTTCTTAAATCCAAATAATAGTGGGTTTTTAGTGCATATACATATATATATATATATATATATATATATATATACAATTATATATATATATATATATATATATATATATATGTGTGTGTGTGTGTGTGTGTGTGTGTGTGTGTGTGTGTGTGTGTGTGTGTGTGTGTGTGTGTGTGTGTGTGTGTGTGTGTGTGTGTGTGTGTGTGTGTATTCACCTTGGTCTTTGGATTACGTGCTGAACTCGTGATCGACAGTTATTTCCCTCCCGGAAGAGAGCTCAGAGCTTGTATGACCGATCTATGGGTTATGCTATGACCTTACACGCACGCACGCACACACACACACACACACACACACACACACACACACACACACACACACACACACACACACACACACACACACACACACACACACACACACACACACACACACACACACACACACACACACACACACACACTCGAA
>NW_027467482.1:137500-142500 GCF_046742065.1 Oratosquilla oratoria
TACGCGTTTGTGTATGCATGCTCGGAAAACCATCAAATAAGTCACGTTACTATTTTACAATATCTAAATCAGAACAAACATGAAAATCAACTTATAAGTCATCAAAATCTTCCAAAATGAAAATACAGTCTTTTACGCGAATTCCCTTAACACGGCAATCTTTCTAGTACTCTCTTTTCTCTCTAACGAGAAAAAGAAAGAGAGAATAAGAATGATCATCACTAGAAGAGGCACAAAAAATTGAGGAGAGTGTTATCGGAATTGGTCGAGTGTTTCGAAGCTGGGAGGGGCGGGGGGGGGGAGAGTGAGATAGATTGTATATAAGCTGGGTGACTTGGAGAGTTGTCATCAGTTCCTCGAGTAACAATACGCTCAACGAGACATCCAGAGAGCTTAATATCGCAACGATGAAGTCTATTGTAATACTGCAGTCAAGAGTTTTATACGTAGAGGCCTTTACGCAGAAACTTACATTAACGTAACCACACCCAGAACTACGATTAAACCCACACCCATCTGCTCCTCTTCCACACGTACACACACGTACACAAACACACACACACAACACACACACACACACACACACACACACACACACACACACACACACACACACACACACACACACACACACACACACACACACACACACACACACACACACACACACACACACACACACACACACACATACGCAGGCACGCAGGCATGCACGCACGCAGGCATGCACGCACGCACACACACAATGCGTATGTGTATATTCTTTGTTATAATCGAAATAGGTAAATTTTGTTTGTGTATTAAGAGACATGTTGTTCTCCACACAGGTTTTGATTCTTTGCCTGGTGCCCCTCATGGATGCCGCTGCCCGCATCAGCAGTCGAAGGTATTTTTTTTTTCTATAAAAAGACTGCATTTATTTATGAAAATGAGTGGACAATTTGTGACATATGATATGCAATATCCAATTTTATCTAAACAAAAACGTAATAGTAATATATCGAACAGTTACTTTCCCACTACCATGCACGGCCAAATGTAAAATGAAATTGCACACTTACACACACACACACGTACATATATATTCGCATATATACATATATATATATACACACACACATGTATATATATACATATATATGTTGGTACATTGTGACAAGTTGATGAAGGTGGAAAAAGAAGTCACGGGTCTAGTTCCGAGTTACTGAGTTTATTCCTGACCGGTTTCGCTCTATGCTTCTTCAGAAGCATAGAGCGAAACCGGTCAGGAATAAACTCAGTAACTCGGAACTAGACCCGTGACTTCTTTTTCCACCTTCAACATATATATGTACATATATACGCACAAACACATACACATGCATATGTATACATTAGTATATATACATACATATATACATATATATATATATATATACACATATATATATACACACATATATATATATGTATATATATATATATTAATTTAAACAGCATCATGAAATATACAAATGCACTTTATGAATATACGGAATCAATTTTGATCACCTTGTTTTTCCATATATATAGGGAGTCCCACTTGGCCAATGGAAGACTAGCTTCTCCGAAGGATGTACACGACGAGATCGTTTCCTCCACCGTGAATCGGGTTGGGGATCTCGTTGCATCTGGACTCTCTTTGGGTTCCACCCTTACGGCCCTCATCCACCCCAAAATCGAAGGGCCTTCGATCCCCATCAGCCTCCCGAAGATTTCCATCCATGTTCCCCGAACTCATTCGCGGCCAGAAATCTTCCTGAAGACTCCCCCAATGACATTCCACGTCCCCGCCTTTGGCCCAAACAGTCCAGAGCTCAACAGCGATGAGGCCGCTAAGAAGTTCGCTCAAGACATCATGACTCGAACTGAGAACCTCATTCGTTCGGCGCTGGCTTTCCGGTATTCGGCTTCCGGCTTGCTTTCTTCTGAAGACAACTTCGACATCCCAGTCGACATCGAAGAGTTTGAAGTCTTCATGCCAGCGACCAAAACGACGCCGGAGGCGCGACTCGTCTTCCCCGGTGGAACTTACACTTTTTGATTCATCCCCAAGTTGGAGATAATCAGAACACACGTGCTTCCTTGAAGCCCATGCCATACTATTAGGGAAAACATGTCTTCATGTTTTCTTCTACAGTGAAAATTCTATTCTTTCATAGTATATCATATAGCTAGAAGAGATGTAACTTTTATGAATAAAAATTCGCTTGTACATTCAGCCTTTCCTTTTCTCTGAGCTATAGATAAATCATCTTTTGTGTAAAATTCTGCATTTGTTTTAGCTTTTCCTAGGATCAATAAAGATACAAGGAGGTAAAATCTAAAGTCTTAATTTTTCATGTTCTCAAAAAACTGGGAAGCATTTATGACGCTGTGAACTGGTTTTTGTAAAAAAAAAAAAAAAACTACTTAGAAAATCAATAACACAAAGGAAACCATGCATATGGCTTTTGTTCATCAAGATGTAAATGGTGCTGACAGCATAGTTCCAATTCAAAATATGAATATATATGTACACACACACACACACACACACACACACACACACACACACACACACACACACACACACACACACACACACACACACACACACACACACACACACACACACACACACACACACACACACACACACACACACACACACACACACACACACACGCATATATATATATACATATATATATATATATATATATATATATATATATATATGTATATATATATGGAAACATACACATTCGTATCAAATAAATGTACAGAATAAAATGCAAGAATTAGAATAGATTAGAAATATATATGAAATAATGGAATGTCTAAAGTATTAGATTATAAACTGTCTTCAATATTTGTAGAGAATGAGGTATATTCCAAGAATAACTTGAATAACTAAAATGAAGAAAACTAGAGAACTAAAGAGTGTAAAAAGAGACACCGAAAATGATAATAATAATGAAGAACGATGTGAGAAATTTGTCAGGATGAGTTTAGCAGTAATGAGAGAATTGAAGGTTCCTTTATCAGAATGATATGGGAAAATATCTAAAGCAGGGAAAGTTCTTACAAACGAAAAGTGTCAGACATGATATTACTGCACAAATTGACAGAATGAGAAAATATAGAGGCAAGTATCATAAACCAACCTACTATAATACGCATTTGAAAAACGGATGGGAGAATTGGCAAGAGAATCTGGATTGAATAGGCGAATTTAACAGAAACAGTTTAGGTTCAGACCAAAAAGGTCACTATGACAGTTGGTTGCTGCAGAAAGAGCGCCGGCCGACATCTAAGCTTTATCCATAATATAAAGAAGAAGAAGAAGAAGAAGAAGGTGAGGAACCTACGCCAGGAGGCCCCTCACCTTGGAGCTTTTGGGGCAAACAGTCACTGCTGGAAATCGGAGAGAAGTGCGGGATTCGAACCCACAGCTAAGCAAATGCGAGACCAGCACGCTCCCGATGACGCTACTAGTACTACGCAAATACATTTTGTTGTTAATCATTTTGTTTAGAAGGAAACAAATATAAATAGAAATGCCTTCAATATTCAACTACGAAATATATATTCACAAAGTTCGGGTACGAATAAAAGACTTCACTCATAATCTTAATACAATTTTATTTATAAGGAAACTAATGTATATATAAATGTATTAAATAGTCAAGAATGGGAGATATATTTACATAGTTAGGAGGACGTATAAAGGCTTTAGGCATAATATTAAGTGGTTTAGGTCTAAGGATTTGTTATCTTATATTGTTGTTTTATTGATGAAATTTGTTTACAAGGAAACTAACGTAGACAGAAATGTGTTAAATATTCAACAACCAAAGATACATTTACAAAATTTGCAGTACGCAAAAAGGAAGGCGGTTCAAGGAAAGATGGCAGCATTCTTTTTTAAGCGAAGCAAGGTAATGCACATAGGTAAAAATAACAGTAAGTACGATTACAAGTTATTTGGAAATTCGTTAACAAAAGTGGATAGTGAAAAAGATCTCGGCGTAATTATCAGTAACGACCTCAAATCATCCAAGCAGTGTAATTCAGCCTCTGAGAAAGCAAATAAGATTCTAGGACTGATTGCGCGATCTTTTGATTTCAAAAGTCCATCACTCATTAACAAGCTATATAAATCGTTAGTTCGTCCACATTTGAAATATGCTGTTTCCGTATGGTCACCGAATCTCATTAAAGACATTGACAGACTGGAAAAAGTACAACGGCGAGCCACAAAACTGATTCCAAATATCAAAAATAAATCATACGAAAATCGACTAAAACACATGAATCTGTTTTCCCTAAAAAAGCGTAGACTCAGAGGTGACTTGATACAGGTCTTTAAGATTTTAAAGGGAATTGACAACATCAAAAGTGACAAAATTTTCACATTGAATGAGAATCAGACAAGAAACAATGGTCTCAAACTGTCCGGAAATAGATTCAATTTGGAAGTAGGCAGAAACAACTTTGCCAACCGTGTAGTTAATGAATGGAATAAACTTCCTGCACAGGTAATGCAATGTAGTTCAGTTCGAAGCTTTAAGAATCATTTAGATAAACACCTAAGGAAGATTCTGTAATGATTATAATTTATTTTATATTATTTGTTTTTGTTTTGTTATCATTTGTCTGTTTGATTTTCATTTATTATTAGTTATATGTCAATTTATTATTATTTACTATTTACCTGTTTGTTTATTATTTAACTATACGTATGCATTTATTTATGTATTTCATTTGTTATTGACATTATTTTAGTTTTTATTTATTATTTTATTATTATTATGATTTTTTTCGCATCCGACCTAGATATGGACCAAAAGGTCTCCTGTCGGCATGCTCCGCCTTTGTAAAAGCAATACTCTGGTCTGCAGGGGCGTCTTTTAAAGTCTTTAAGGTGTTTAATACATAGATTCAGTGCAACTAGAGGGGATATAGTAATTTCCTTATCCAAGGAAAGCTGCGGCTTA
>NW_027467482.1:150000-165000 GCF_046742065.1 Oratosquilla oratoria
TTTCACTTATAGTTTAGATGTCTAGGTTTTTATGCCGCTTTGGTAATTTATGCCTTTAAAAACAAAAGCAACAAACTGGTGGCATTTGAAATCCGCAATCTACAAGACTCAATTTCTCGTCTCTGGTCCACAATTAACCCAAGTCTGAGTCAACGCAAATTCACATTGCTGAAATTTAAGTGCACCTCCTCCGTCATTGATCTCTCCCTGAACTCCCTACGAAATCTCCCCCAGAGGTTGACCAGGCTCCTTCTTCAAGGACTAAGAGCCCAGAAGTCATTGGAAAAAACTTTGCTAAGCAGACGACGACCCCCCCCCCCCACCCCACCCCCACCCCAGGGCCAGGGACGCCGTCGAGAGCCTTACTCAGAGTTGGGCGACTCTTCACAATTTGATCTTCGGGTTGTTCATTTTCCGGACAAGAGCGATGTCTATGTCCACATTAAAGAGTTAGAGGTTTATGTTGTTACCGAGGCTGAAGCCAGCCCGGCCCGGAGCTGGGTGTCCTCTTTCCAGGTGACAAGTAGAATAACTCTACCATAGGGATCGGAACCCTTGATTGTGGGTCATTTTATCACTAGAGAAGGAATGTATAGGACAAGTTCCTACGCGGTGCGATGGCAGCGCCCTTCCCTAGTGACAAAGGAGACCAATACCGGGAACGCCAACGGACAACTGAACATGACACTGTTTCGTTCAACTGCGAAGAGCAAAACGACTTTCTAAAGAGCTGTAACAAACACAAACAGACATAACATGTATATTTTTAAATTACCATCAATAAATATTTATAGTCTACATGTAATAAAAACATAAAGAAATATATTACTTTACTTCTTCCTTCTTAATGGTACATAGCACAGCAATAAATGTTTACATAATGACCTAACCTTTAATTCTAGACTCCGTTCCTAAGTTTGATGTAAAGAAAATACATCAAATCAGCAAGGAAAGAGAGGAATCACTCTGACACTACGTATTTATCCAATATCCCATCCTACTGTAGATAGCCTAAGACTGAGTGGTGGAAAGAATGAAGGAAGGATGGGCAATCCCAGGGATACAAATGAAATGAAAGTGACTGAACGTAAAGCGTTTCACCCATAGAAAGAAAGAACAGGAAGGTCAGGAACAGGAAGGGAAACCGATATTATTTAATGGATATCATCTGGGGAATACGATCACAGAATGACAATAGGTAGTTTTGTTTTTATCCGTAACTTTGGCATCTGAGCTTTCAGAGCAATGCACCATTAGCTATGACCTCATCCTCAATAACTGTTTCCATATCAGGTTATAGATGCAAACCAATGACTACGACAAATTATATGTAACTGACCGTTGCCAACAAGTCTATCAGTGTGCTTGATAAAGCTGTAACAAGCGAAACGTCGTGCTAATACTCCGCCCTTTCTTCTCATAGGATTACGACACTCAATGTAATAAGATCATATGATTAACGCATACGTACGCATACACACACATTCACATACACATACACATACACGCACACATACCCATACACATGCACATGCACATACACATAGACATACACATACACGTACACTTATACATGCACATACACATACACATACACATACACATACACATACACATACACATACACATACACATACACATACACATACACATACACATACACATACACATACACTTGCAAATGCACATACACATACGCGTACACGTACACATGCACATACACGTACACGTACACTTACACGTACACGTACACGTACACGTACAGTGGTCGTCACTCTAGTTGAGCAGCAGTCGTCACTCAGGTCAGGTCAACCGGGTAGCTGCTTCAGTTAGTGATATGGCGAGTGATTGTGTTATCGTGTTCAGCGCCGAAGAGGTACAATCTCTACTTAGTAGAATTGAAGCCTTGGAGGATGCTGTTAAGAGTCTTAAAGAGGAGAATCGAGTTCTCCCCTCGAAGGCTCAAAATACGGAAGACAAAATTAGCGATGAGCATGGATGGAATACGGTGAAAAATAAGATGTGGAATAGTGGAAAAAAGTCCTTACCAGCACCGCTGAAATGCAAGAACTCGTTTCAAATACTAGCGAATCTACAGGAAGAAGAAACTAATGAAATCCAAGAGAAGAAGAGAAGGGCAGACGCTGGATCCCTGCCCACAGGTAAGATTCTGGTTGTAGGAGATAGTTAAGTGAGGTACTTAAACAGGGCTTTCTGCGATAAAGATAGGAAATATAGGACGCAGATGTGTTTCCCCGGCGCGGGCATAGATGTTAGGGATAGGATTGAAGAGTGTCTAGTAGGGGAAGGTAAGAACCCAGTAGTTTGCTTAAGTGCCGGGGGAAATTATATAGGTAAGTTAGGGAGTGAGGAATTGTTTGTGCGGTTCCGGGATGCGCTAGACAAGATAAGAAATAGGGGAGGTGTTCCTATTGTATGTGGAATCCTTCCGAGGCGTAGAGTTGGAGGCATGTGGCATTCCAGGGCTATTGCAATGAATTGCAGGCTGGCAAAACATTGTAAGGCCAATGGATGGGCATTTGTCGACAACTGGGACCGCTTTTATGGTAAGAATCACCTATACACAGGGGGCGGGGTGCACTTGTCGCCAAGAGGATTTCGGCTCCTTGCTGAATCCCTTGAGCGAGAAGTAGGCATCCTACAGGGTTTTTTCGGGTAGATTACGTGGGAGTAGGGGGGGAAGTATCGGAATATAGTTTAGGCAATAGAAGCAAATTAGAGAGGGACTGTGAAAAGAATCACCAAAGCAGGTGGGGGGAAGATAAACTTAAAGTTTACTATACAAATAGCAGGAGCATAATTAACAAAATTGATTTGCTGCGAGGTAAAGCATGCGTAGAAAATTTCGATATTATAGCTATTACTGAACCCTGGATCAACATGGCTGATAAACGTTTCCTTCCGGAAATCGAAATAGAAGGATATAAGTTTTTTCATAAGGATAGGGTTGGCAGGAATGTGGGAGGTGTAGCACTTTTCGTTAGAAATACATTAAAGTGTATTATCAACAATTCGATTAAGGAAGTGGACTATACGGAATCTATTTGGGTAGAGATTATAGGCAAGAATAAGAAAGCTATTATTGGCGTCTTGTATAGACCTCCTAACCTCAGCATTGAGCAGACTGATCCCCTGATTCGTGAAATTCACAGAGCGTCCCAGTACAAAAACGTTGTGATCATGGGAGATATTAATTATAGAAACATTGACTGGGAAACTTTAATAGGAGATCATGAAGCGAAGAAATTCCTAGATGTGGTGCAGGATAATTTCCTATAACAAGTGATTACCGATCCCACGAGGGGACAAAATACCCTGGACTTAATTTTAACAAATAATGATCACCAAATTAGCAGCATAATAGTGGGAGATAGTCTAGGTTCTAGCGATCATCAAGAAATAAGATTCAATGTTATTTGGGAAAAATTAAAAAGTACGAATAACGTTGAAGTACCAGACTTAAGGAAAGCAAAATTTGACAATATAAAAACCTATTTGAAATTGAATACGAAAAGTCATGCGGACGTTTCGAACATTTTCTGTTCTCGGGGCGGGCCTGTGAGTCAGGTCTGGACTAAGAGCCGGGTCACAGAGGGTAATATGCATACCTTAGGTCAGGTCACTTGGGGCGAGGGCCCAACAGTCAGGTCAGCGATTTAGAAGAAATGTATAGCAATCTAACTGATCTAATTATTAATGCACAAAACACATTTATCCCCCTAAAGTCAATACGGAAAAATAGTAATACTCCCAAATAGATGACGGACAGATTGAAACATGAGATCGGAATGAAAAGAGGACTTTACGTAGAAATAAAAAACGGGAAATCGCACCTTAGATCAAGATATAACGAAATGGCAAAACTGGTTAAAAGGAATACACGTACAGCGAAACGTAATTATGAAATCATGGTTGCCAGTCAAGCAAAATCCAACTCAAAAGGTTTCTTTCATCTCTATAGAACAAAAAATAAAGAAAGAATAAGACCAATTGAAAACGATAAAAATGTCATGATAGAATCGGAGGAAAAAATGAGTGAGGAGTTTAACAATTATATTCTATCGGTGTTTACTAATGAGAGGTTAGATAAAGTACCTGACTGCGATCTGATTTACAGATGGGATGAAGAAAGTAGTCTATCTAATATCAGCATTAGTAAAGAAGAAGTAGTCAAGCAGATTGAAAGACTTAAAGCTACAAAATCTCCGGGTTCAGACGAAATTTTTCCAAGAATGCTTAAGGAGTGTAAATTTGAAATCTGCGACCAGTTAACTGAAATATTCAATAAATCGGTAGACACTGGTTTTGTGCCAACTGCTTGGAAGCAGGCAAACGTTGTTCCTGTTTTTAGGAAGGGAGATAAATCGTCTATATGCGACTACAGGCCAATCAGTTTGACATCGGTTATAGGAAAAATGCTTGAATCAATAATAGTAAATAGACTCAGAGAGCATATCGAAGGGCATAATTTAATTCGTGATTCACAGCATGGTTTCTCCAAGGGTAAGTCATGTGTGACTAATCTCCTATCCTTTTACACTAAAGTATTAAGGCGTCAGATAACAATGAAAATTACGATGTTATTTATCTTGACTTTAGCAAAGCGTTCGACAAGGTGCCATACCAGAGACAACTAAATAAAATCAAAGCCCATGGCATAGGAGGAAAAGTGTTAGAATGGATTAGAGCTTGGATTAGTAACAGAAAACAGCGGGTCAACATAAATGGAATAAAATCTAGGTAGGGCAATGTTACTAGCGGGATCCCCCAGGGCTCGGTTTTGGGTCCCTTGTTGTTTATTATGTACATAAACGACTTAGACGATGGGATAAATAGTGATGTTAGTAAGTTTGCGGACGACACTAAAATAGGATGCCTAATTAGGTCAGGAGACGATGCAGATATTATGCAGGATGGTCGTAATAAATTGTTAACATGGTCGATGAAATGGTAAATGAACTTCAATATCTCTAAGTGTAGCGTGTTAAAGTAGGGCTACACAATCCCGAAAATAGATACATCTTAGATAACACGTTTTTAGAAAAATATGAGTGCGAGAGGGACTTGGGAGTTCTGGTGAGTCCGGACCTTAAAACCAGGAAGCAGTGCATTAGCGCCAGAAATAAAGCAAACAGGGCATTAGGTAATTATTAAACTCTATCTAGCGATAGTTGGACCCATCCTTGACTATGCGGTACAGTTTTGGTCTCCGTCCTACAGAATGGAAATAAATTCACTAGAATTAGTACAGAGAAGAATGACCAAAATGATACATGGACTCGGAAATTTGCCTTACGAAGAGAGGCTTAGGCACCTGAACTTACACTTTCTGGAAAGACGTAGGGTGCGGGGTGATCTAATAGAAGTGTTCAAGTGAATCAAAGGCTATAACAAGGGTGATGCAAACAAGGTCATCATAATAAAACAACAGGACAGGGCTCGCAGTAATGGGTATAAACTGGACAAATATGAATTTAAAAAGGAAATAGGCAAGAATTGGTTTACTAATAGGGTGGTCGATGAATGGAATAAACTTAGTAACCATGTAGTAAGCGCTGAAACTATCAGTTGTTTTAAAAAACTATTAGACAACTTTATGGATGGGGATGACAGGTGGTGATGGATATGGAGCTGCCTAGTGTAGGCCTTATGGTCTCTTGCAATCTCCTTTATTCCTATGTTCTTATGTTCTTATGTACACGTACACATACACATACACATACACATACACATACACATACACATACACATATACATACACATACACATACACATACACATACACATACACATACACATACACATAATACACATACACATACACATACACACGCACATATACACCTGAACATTCATATACGCAGTAAAAAAAATGCAAAGTTTTTGGAAATATTGAAATTGCTTTTTTATGGTGCCATACATGAGGCATTTATACTACAATCCTCTTCCATCACAGCACAAATCTTTTTTCTATAAATTATTTCCTTTGTTAGTTTCGAAATGATCTGCCTTCAAACTTGTTGTTTTGCCTTTGTTGTAAATCCGAAACCATTTCTTGAAATAATAAATAACTTAGTCTACGACTTTTTTTACGACCTACAAAATATTCCGGAAATTTCAGTGATGCCCTAAACCTACTGACTCACAAGTTCTTCTTCACCACAAAGAACCACGAGTGCAAACGAAGAGATAAACCTCCTCCTCATATGGAGACACTACCTACTTAAGTCTTGAGCTCTGAATGCTATGGCAGATTTTACGAGAAAGTTACGGCTCATCAACAAAAGAACATACTAGTATCGATCCATTTCAAAATTACGTTACCAATACTTCTCTCTACTTTCATTATTTAAAATCTGCTTCAGTGTCCTTCCCACAAGCCTACTTTTTCAAACAGGAAACAGGAAACTAGCCATTCTTCCCCCATCCTCTCCTTCCCCCACTCAACCAATCTTTTCCTTTGGGTTTTCAGGGTAATTCCTCATATATATATATATATATATATATATATATATATATATATATATATATATATATATGTATATATATATGCGTGTGTGTATATATATATGTATATACATATATATACATACATACATACATACATACATATATATATATATATATATATACATATATATATGTGTGTATATACATATATATATATATATGTATGTATATATTATATGTATATATATATATACATATATATACTGGTGTATTTTGGGAGCAGGTTCTCTTTTAAACATGTTTGATTGAATACGACAGCATTCTGGAAGTTGTTAATTTTCTTTCTTGTGTTTTCTATTTTTCTAATTATATTCTTCCCTTGGATAGGGTGGGCATGAACCAATTTCTTATAATTCTCCATTTTATTACACGACGTTTCGTCTCTAATAAGACATCTTCTGGTATTTCTGTTTTTAAAGATACAATGAATATTTATGATACTGCAAGTTTGAATTACATTAATGGTTGGACATATACAAGATTATATCTAGAAATAAAACCTTAGAATTATAGTTAACTTTAACATATCAAAATTACATTTTAAATTTAACAAAAAATGATAACTACTACATGCCTTATAAGTGAAATTTTTAAATGGCTGGCGGCTAAATCTTGACCTGGGGGACCTTCGCTTAGGAAGGTGTCAGGAGGTGATTAGCAGATTACCCGTGATCTCTGGCCTTTCAAATGGTCCCGTGACCTGATGAGGAGAGGGGTTGTGTGGAGTGGGGAGGAGGAGGAGGAGGAGGGAGAGGAGAAGGTGAAGGGGGAAAGGGTTGTGCTGAGGGGGAGGGGAGAAAGAGGCGAAGGAGTGCATCTTATGACTGTACAGGGGTATATTAGATGTATACATATATACATATATATATATATATATATATATATATGTATATATGTATGTATATGTATATATATATATATACCTATGTATATATATATATATATATACATATATGTATATATATATATATATATGTACGTATACATTTTATGTATATATATGTATGTATGTAAACAAATGTGGACATCTACCTGATTGGAACAACGCAGAAATTCTACACGAGGGATTTGAGAAGAAAATGAGAAAAACTGTGGAAGCTGCACATATCGCCGCCAACAAGAACAACAACGACAGAGACGGATTTAAATGCCTCTCGAAAGCAGCAAGTGTCCTAATAATTAAATCGTTAGCCGAAGGGAAAACATGACGCTCATACCTTGGCGGGTTCCCTCTCACTACGAATATAAGAATTGTGATCCGTTTGTAATGCTGTAGTCCTCTGAAGAAGACCAAGTTGGTCGCAACGTTAGGGCAATAAACTCTATTCCTAACACATCTTCGTTTGCCCTTCCCCACCCACATTCTCTCTCATATATATATATATATATATATATTATATATATATATATGTACGTATACATTTTATATATATATATACATACATACACACACATATATATATTTACATATATATATATATATATATATATATATATATATATATATATATATATATGATGTAAGCGGAATAGGAAACACAGGAGTCTTAGTCTTGAGTTTATTCCTGACTAGTTTCGCAGGTATGCTTTTTCAAAAAAGCATACCTGCGAAACTAGTCAGGAATAAACTCAAGACTAAGACTCCTGTGTTTCCTATTCCGCTTAGATCAACCTGTCAGAATGTCTCAACAATATATATTGTAACGTAATATTAGATATTACGTCATATGTGTAATTATGTTATAGAATTGTGTTCCTTTGTATTACATAACTATGTTCATATTTCTTGTCTATGTATGTATTGTAACAATGTTAAGCAGTAACGCCCGTCCACTATATGTAATCTTGCCTACGTGCGGTGAGGTGCGCACTCTTGTAGAACAAACAGACAAGCGAAATCCTGAATAGTTCGGAGCGCACAGATTTGACAGTTACTAAATAAATAGATTGTTCAAGCGAGTCGAGGGTCCTAAAACTACCCATGTTGACGTGTTAACTTACCCTCCTCCTCTCCCGCACCCTTAACCGGAAGTATCCGGCTTCCGGTCCAATGGTATATAAGCGGTGGAACTCGCTGACTCCTTGTCATATTCCCACATATTGATCTCTTGATAAAAACTAGAAGGTTTAGATTCATGAGACGATTGGTGTGAAGTGATCACCCTTTTTGCCTACATTACGTGTCTGATATACATTGCATTACTTTACTTATATTTGTACTTATTACTTATTCTGATGCATGTTCCTGATCTCTTTGTACTTAGATAGTACCATATTGCATACTTATCTTGTGTTTCTTATTTGAACGATAATTTCCATAATCGTGTAACGGTCCCATTGACCCTACTGCCCATTCTCTTTTGTGTTGATTGCCTGTAAATATTTTCCATTAATAATTTCGTTTACTAGTTTTATCGCTAGTTTAATATTCCTTTCCTGGAATCTTCTTTGTTACCTTTACTTCTAGTCTTACGAATTATCTAGGCCCTGACCAGATAGTTCAGTCCTACAGTGGCTTCTAGAAGTGCGCTGGTTCTTAAGCACTTAGACGTTATACGTAACGTCTCTTCACATACCAGCAGCCCGTAACAAAGTGGCGACCCTTGCCAAGGATATTGGATCAGGTATTTAACACATTCTTATAGAGATGGATGATATAGTTCAAGAATTCGTTCAAAATCCCAAGGTAAGTTTCTTAAAGAAACAAACTAAAGACACTTTGATAGAAATAGGCAAGCACTTTGGAGTAGGCATTGATACAAGTTTGCGAAAGAAAAAAATACTTCAGGAACTCGTTGAAAATCTGATCGAAGATGAGATCTTATCTCCAGAAGAGATTACAGCTATACAAATTCCTTCAAATAGGTTAGAAATAGAGGCACGACTAACCGAACTTAAGATTAAGGAGATTGAATTAAAGGTCAGGAGAGTAGAAATTGAGGAGGAAGCTAAACTGAAACAAATGAAAATTGAGGCAGAACTTAAAGCTAAAGAGGAGGAAACTAAACTGAAACAAATGCAAATTGAGGCAGAATTTAGAGCTAGAGAAGAGGAAGCTAAGGTGAAACAAGTAGCTAAAGAGGAGGAAACTAAACTGAAACAAATGCAAATTGAGGCAGAATTTAAAGCTAGAGAAGAGGAAACTAAAATCAAATTGGCAGAATTTAAAGCTAGAGAAGAGGAAGCTAAAGTGAAACAAGTAGAGTTAGAATTAAAGAAGACAGAAGTAGAAGCTAGGATTGTTGATAGACAACCCGTAGTTCAGGAAGGTCATATAGATATTTCCAAGTATGTAAAACTTCTACCCCAATTTTCAGAAGGAGAGCCAGAAATTTTCTTTCTTCAGTGGGAAAAATTGGCGCAACAATTACAAATCCCTAAAGAAAATTGGCCATTAATCATTCAAACACAATTTAAGGGTAAGGCTCAGCAAATTTATACTTCTCTTTCAGAAGCAGAAAGCGAGTATGATAATATGAAAGCTTGTATTTTAAAAGCTTATGAACTAATACCAGAGGCCTATAGACAGAAATTCCGTAATTATAGGAAGACACCTCAGTTAACATACGTAGAATATGCGGCTCAACAAGAGAGGTTATTCAATAGGTGGTGTTTGGCTAGTGAAACGGACACCTTAGATAGACTTAAACAGTTGATTTTGTTGGAGCAGTTTAAGAATACCTTAGAGACAGATCTTAGGATTTTTATAGATGATCATGTTCCCGAAACTTTAACTAAAGCTGCTGTATTGGCTGATGAGTTCACACTAAATCATAAACCTAAGTCAAGACAAATGGAATCCCAAAAGTCAAAGTCATATATTCCAGATTCAACAAAATACTCTGATCCTTGGTCCCCAAAGAAACGCTTTGAAAATCAGTCTAGCCCATCACATTTCAGTTACAGGTCTGATTTCAATCAATATCCTCCAAACCAACCTTGGCAAAGAATGGAAAGGTTTAAGACTAATCCCCCTGTAACTTGTTCATATTGTAAACAGGTTGGCCATCACATTTCTAATTGCAGAAAGAGACTGACACCCTCATTCTCCAATAAGACACCAACTCTTGTAAGTAATATAAAATCAGATGATTCAAAATCCTCTATTCAGGATAAACTACCAAAGAAGCCGGTATTGTCAAGTAATGTAGAACCCCCCTCATCAAATCACGATCCTTGTTTCAAACCATTTGTATCTTCAGGAACTATATCTCATAGTAGTAGTTCACAACAATATCCTATTTCCATACTCCGAGACACAGGAGCAAAGCAAAGTCTGATTTTAAATTCTGTCTTGCAGAATCTGGGTGAGTCATATACAGGTTATGATATATTGATAGAAGGAGTTGGAGGAATTGTAAAATGTCCATTACATAATGTTTTCTTGCGGTCTGATTTAACAACCGGAATGGTTAAAGTAGCAGTAGTAGACTCTCTTCCCATAGTAGGAATATCCTTATTGTTGGCCAATGACATCGCTGGAAGCAAAGTAATTTCTCCCTTAATAACAAATAACCCCAAGACCTCAATAGAACCTTCAGATAACTTACAGTTGTTTCCCGCTTGTGCTGTAACCAGATCTCAGTACAAGAAATCTGAAGAGGAGACCTATAATTTAGAATCCCTATTCTCCCAAACTGACCCATCTTCTTCTTCACCAGTTTCTCTATCTAGAGCAGAATTAATCAAAGAACAGAAGTCAGATCCTTCTCTTAAAAATTTGTACGAGATTGTTTCTTCTCCAGAAGAAGTTGAAAATATGTCACGAGGTTTCTATATAGAAAACGGAGTCCTAATGCGAAAATGGAGAGCACCCACCGCAACCGCTGACCAGCCATGGCAAGTAAGGAATCAAATAGTCCTCCCTCTTGGTTTCAGGAATAATGTTCTAAGATTGGCTCATGATACTCCCTTAGCAGGTCACTTAGGGGTAAGAAAGACCTTGTTCAACATAACCCAACATTTCCATTGGCCCACGGTTGTCAAAGATGTTGCCCAATATTGTAAAACATGTCATACATGTCAACTTGTAGGTAAGCCCAACCAGAAAATTGTAGAAGCTCCACTCCATCCCATTCCTGTAATGGAAGAGCCATTTAAAAAAGTTCTTATTGACTGTGTAGGACCTTTACCTCCTTCAAGTAAAGGAAATCAGTACATTCTCACAATCATGTGTATGAGCACTCGTTTTCCAGAAGCCATTCCTTTGAAAAATATTAAAGCTCAAAATATAATCAGAGAAATGTTGAAATATTTCACTATGGTAGGATTTCCTAAGAACATTCAAAGTGATCAAGGAAGTAATTTTCTTTCCAACAAGTTTAGAGAAACTCTTGTAACACTAGGTATAAATCATGTAACTTCCTCCGCCTATCATCCTCAATCACAAGGTGCTCTAGAGCGCTTTCACCAAACGCTCAAGACAATGTTAAGAATCTTCTGTGCTGAGAACACTCGAAATTGGGAAGACGGACTCCCCTTTTTGTTGTTCGCCACCCGAACAACAATTCAAGAAAGCCTTGGATTCAGCCCGTCAGAATTAGTCTTCGGTCATGAAGTCCGTGGTCCCCTAAAGATACTTCATGAACAATGGATGAAAGAAGAACCACCAGTTCCTTCTTTGAAATACGTGTCCCAGGTCACCGAGAAGTTGTTAGAAGCTTGGAAGTTGGCAAGAGAGAACTTGACGAATGCTCAACGAGTAATGAAAGGTCGGTATGATAAAAATTCTAAACTTAGAACTTTCTCTCCAGGAGATCAAGTGTTACTTTATCTTCCCATACCAGGAGATCCATTGCAGGCTAAATACAAAGGACCCTATGAAGTCTTGTCCAGAGCCAGTGATCTCAACTACATAATCAAAACTCCAGACAGAAGAAAGAGTTCCCGTCTCTGTCACATAAATACCTTAAAACCTTATCATTCCCGAGATCCAATTCCAGCTTGCAGCTCTACCACAATAGAATCCGAAGAGCCTCCTGATAACCTGCCTAATCCTCCTGAGATTCCCTTGGAAAACTCTCAGATACTACAAAATCTTCAGATAAAAGTAGGACACTTATCTGAGAAACAAGGTAAAGACATTCTTTTCCTCTTAAGAAGTTTTCCAAAATTATTTCTAGATTCCCCAAGATTCACTTCTTGGATAGAACACGAAATAATTCTAGACTCGCCAAGGGCTATCAAACAAGCCCCTTATAGAGTCAATCCAAAAAAGAAGGAGTTCATAAAAGCAGAAATAATCACTCTGCTTCAACAGGGAATAATTGAACCCTCCAGTAGTCCTTGGGCATCTCCTTGCATTCTTGTCCCTAAATCTGACAATTCTTATCGCCTGTGCATTGACTACAGGAAAATCAATGCCCATACTAAGGCCGATGCTTTTCCTATCCCTAGGATAGATGATATCATAGACAGTCTAGGAACTGCCAAGTATGTATCCAAGTTGGATATGTTAAGGGGATACTATCAAATCCCTGTACACCCTCGCTCAAGAGAAGTTACCGCTTTCATTACGGAAGAGGGATTGTTCCAATTCAGAGCAATGCCATTTGGGCTTAAAAATGCCCCTGCCACTTACCAAAGAATGATAAGTAATCTTGTTGCAGGATTGCCAGGAGTAAAAACTTATCTAGATGATGTGATAATATTTAGTCAGTCTTGGACAGAACACATTGAACACCTAAATAATTTCTTTTATAGAGCAGACCAAGCAAACCTTACCATCAACTTGGGATTTAAAGTTGGAAATTCCCAAGTGTTTCCAATAGACGCCAAGATAAAAGCCATCAATGATGTACCAACACCCACTAATCGTAGAGAGGTACGTCGATTCCTTGGAATGAGTGGCTATTATCGCCGTTTTTGTCCAAATTTTTCAGATGTAGCAGAACCATTGACTGACCTGTTGAGAAAAGACCACAACTTCGTGTGGACACCTACCTGTGAGACGGCCTTCAAAAACCTGAAGTCCCTTCTCACTAACGCACCAGTTCTAAGGGCACCCGATTTCCAACGACCCTTTCTTCTGCAAGTCGACGCCAGCGACACCGGTATCGGTGCCGCCCTCTTGCAAGAACACAATGAAGTTCTTCACGCTATCGCCTACTACAGCAAGAAGCTGTCCCCTGCGCAGAAGAACTACTCAACAATTGAGAAGGAGACGCTCGCTTTGGTCCAGGCCCTTATCCACTTCGAAGTCTACCTGGGTTCCTCAACTACCATTCAAGTATATTCGGATCACAACCCCTTAAAAGTTCCTACAGACTATGAAAAACAAGAATCCGAGACTTACACGTTGGAGTTTATTTCTCCAACCCTTTAATCTAACTATTCATCATATAAAAGGCGTCTTTAATGTTTTAGCCGACGTCCTTTCTAGAACATAGCTTTTCAACAGAAAGTGAAAAGCTTTCCCAAACGGTGGAGGTGTAACGTAATATTAGATATTACGTCATATGTGTAATTATGTTATAGAATTGTGTTCCTTTGTATTACATAACTATGTTCATATTTCTTGTCTATGTATGTATTGTAACAATGTTAAGCAGTAACGCCCGTCCACTATATGTAATCTTGCCTACGTGCGGTGAGGTGCGCACTCTTGTAGAACAAACAGACAAGCGAAATCCTGAATAGTTCGGAGCGCACAGATTTGACAGTTACTAAATAAATAGATTGTTCAAGCGAGTCGAGGGTCCTAAAACTACCCATGTTGACGTGTTAACTTACCCTCCTCCTCTCCCGCACCCTTAACCGGAAGTATCCGGCTTCCGGTCCAATGGTATATAAGCGGTGGAACTCGCTGACTCCTTGTCATATTCCCACATATTGATCTCTTGATAAAAACTAGAAGGTTTAGATTCATGAGACGATTGGTGTGAAGTGATCACCCTTTTTGCCTACATTACGTGTCTGATATACATTGCATTACTTTACTTATATTTGTACTTATTACTTATTCTGATGCATGTTCCTGATCTCTTTGTACTTAGATAGTACCATATTGCATACTTATCTTGTGTTTCTTATTTGAACGATAATTTCCATAATCGTGTAACGGTCCCATTGACCCTACTGCCCATTCTCTTTTGTGTTGATTGCCTGTAAATATTTTCCATTAATAATTTCGTTTACTAGTTTTATCGCTAGTTTAATATTCCTTTCCTGGAATCTTCTTTGTTACCTTTACTTCTAGTCTTACGAATTATCTAGGCCCTGACCAGATAGTTCAGTCCTACAGTGGCTTCTAGAAGTGCGCTGGTTCTTAAGCACTTAGACGTTATACGTAACGTCTCTTCACATACCAGCAGCCCGTAACAATATATATATATATATATATATATATATATATAAATGTATGTATATACATATATATATATATATAAATGTATATATATATACATACATACATATACCAAGGCTTTTTCCCCCTTACAAGGGAGGTAGCCAAAAAGGGAAAGGCATAAA
>NW_027467482.1:177500-182500 GCF_046742065.1 Oratosquilla oratoria
ACGGGTCATCCCTGCACCCTGCCCACCGCCCTGGGTCAGAAGCAGTGTCGCAAGACAGAGTACATCCACAGCAAGGCCGCTTCATTTAATCGGCGACCCCCCCTCTCCGTCCCCCTTTGCATATAAGGCGAGGACGGGGAGAAATCCCTTCGGGCTGCGTCAAAATTTACTCACACATACTACTCCACCCCCCACCCCCCGCCCATTCCTCCTCATGCAGTCACAACATCATCCATATACAACCATTCTCCACTCACCTCTGTCTTCCGTCCTCTCCCTTCCTTCCTCAACAGACATTCCCCTCTTCCCCAAAGCCCCCTTCACCCCATCCATCCACCTCATCCTAGGACGTCCCCTCATGTTCACTCCCTCCACATCTGCCTTCCATACCTCTTTTACTAGTCTTTCTTCACTCATTCTTTCCATGTGTCCAAACCATCCTAATATTCTTTCATCAACCCTATCTCCCAAATCCTTTTTCACCCCTGTTCTCCTCCTCACCTCCTCATTTCTCACTCTATCCAGCCTAGTAACCCCCACCATACTTCTCAGCAACCTCATCTCAAACATATTCAATCTCCTTCTCTCTTCTTCTCTTATGTTCCACGTTTCTGCCCCATACAGTGCTGTTGGCACAATCACTCCTTCATACAGTCTCCTCTTTGCATCCATTCCCAAATGTCTATTCCTCATTACACTCTTTAAACCACCAAGGCATTTACTCGCTTCTCTCAATCTACATTCTACCTCCACCTTCACTCCACCTTTTCCTGCTACACTTGCACCCAAGTATCTAAAACTATCCACTTCCTCCAGTCGCTCTCCCTTAATGTTCACTTCTGGTCTCCTGCCACTTTCACCCCTTGTACATCTCATCACCTTACTTTTACCCACATTTATCTTTAGCTTTCTTCTATCACATACTCTCCCAAACTCTGCCACCAGCTTCCTCAATCCCTCCTCTGACCCTGCCACAAGCGCAGTGTCGTCCGCAAACAACAGCTGGCTCACCTCCCACTTTTCTCCATTTTCTTTAACCATCTCCAATCCCTGACCCACTACCCTAGCATTCACCTCTCGCACCACCCCATCCATGTATAAGTTGAACAGCCAGGGCGACATAACGCATCCTTGACGAAGTGCCACCTTTACTTCAAACCACTCACTCTCTCCATTTCTAATCCTGACACATGCTCTACTACTCTCATAAAAACTCTTGACAGCTCCCAAAA
Source organism: Oratosquilla oratoria (assembly GCF_046742065.1). Taxonomy (NCBI): domain Eukaryota; kingdom Metazoa; phylum Arthropoda; class Malacostraca; order Stomatopoda; family Squillidae; genus Oratosquilla; species Oratosquilla oratoria. The sequence goes on from NW_027467482.1 coordinate 178,733, forward strand.
GCTTTCCTCCTATCCCATAAATCTGCATAACCTCCCACAGTGCCTTTCTGTCAACCCTATCATAAGCCTTTTCCAGATCCATAAAAGCCCAAAAAACATCCTTCCCCTTTCCTATAGCTTTCTCACATATCTGTCTTACCACAAAGATCTGATCTACACAACCTCTACCTGTCCTAAATCCACACTGTTCCTCACCAATTACTCCTTCTGTTCCTCTCCTAATCCTCTCAATTAAGATCCTCCCATAAGCCTTCCCTACTACACTTAACAGGCTAATCCCTCTGAAACTACTACATTCACACTTGTCCCCTTTTCCCTTGTAAAGAGGAACTATACAGGCACTTCTCCAGTCTTCCGGTACTCTACCCTCTCTCCAGCAAACATTAAATAACCTCACCAACCAGTCCATCATCACTGAACCTCCCTTTTTCAGACATTCTGCATGGCATCCATCCAGACAAGGTGCCTTACCTGCTTTCATCATCTTTACAACTGCCTTCACCTCATCCTTCCTTATTTCTCCTCCATTCTCCTCACTCATCACTCTCATTTTCTTCGCATTTCCCACTGCAGCTATCTTTCCTTCCCTATCCTCCTTCATATTTAGCAACTCCCTAAAATATTCTGCCCATCTTCCCCTTACTGCCATCTCTTCCATTATCATCTCTCCATCTGTACCTTTTACCTTTTCTTCCCTACTTGATTCGCCTCCTCTTCCTCTCTTAATTTCTTTCCAAAACATCTTTTTATTACTTTCAAAATTTTCTGTCATACTCCTACCCCATTTCACATCTGCTCTCCTCTTTGCCTCCTTTACCTTTTGCTTTACTTCTCTTTTCTTTTCTTTGTACGTCTCATATGACTCCCCCGTCCTCTTTTGTAACCAATCTGTGAATGCTCGCTTCTTCTCTTCTACAACCTTCTTTGTTTCCTCATCCCACCATTCACTACCCTTTCTTCTATTTCCCCCTGTCCTTCTTGTTCCACACACCATCCTTGCACACTTTAAGATTCCCTCCTTGAACCATCCCCATTCCTCCTCCACACCCATCTCTGCTCTATCCTTTACTCCCTCCCACTCCTCCTTCAGCTTCTTTTCGTACTCCTTCTCCTTTTCCTTTTCATTCAAGGAGTTCACTCTAAGAACCTCCCTACCTTTTGTCGCTTTCCTCTTTCTCCATCTATCCTCCACTCTCAGCTTACCTTCCACCAAAAAATTATCTGATATTCCCCCACCCTCTCCCCTTAGCACATGTACATCCTTAACTCTTCCTATCATAATCCTATTTACCACTACATAATCCATTAGCGCTCTATCTACCACCCTTCCCTCCACCACCCTCTCCCATGTGTACTTATGCTTGACTTTCTTCCGAAACACTGTATTTGCTATCATCAACTCTCTTTCTAGACACATTTCCACCATCAACTCTCCACTACGATTCTTTCTTGGAACTCCACACTTCCCAACCACTCCATCGATTGGACCATTTCCCACCCTAGCATTAAGGTCTCCCAGTACTATTACATTGACATTTCTTCCTAAACCCTCTATGCAGTAAATAAAAAATAGAAGAAATGGATATTAGGTAAATGATTATAAATATGTAATTAGCAGTTGCCGACAAATCTATTAAAACAAACAATGCGTGAGAACGCAGCCTTCACCAGCACGAGTTTTCGTTTGTTAGAGTCTTACCAAGTACAAATGTATTTGATGAAGCCTTAACAAGCAAAACGTCATACTAATAAAGGCTTCGTCCTCACTTGGTGTTTCTTTTGATATAAATATATGTATTCAGACATAAATACAACAAAGATAAAGAGAAAAATAGATATAGACAAAGAATTCGTTAAAAATGAATACTCTAACATATGAATAGATAGTTACATACTTGTACCAATTAACTAATGTACAGAAAAATTATAGATTCGTCCATATGATAAAGTCTGACGTAGCTGGCTACTAACCAAACAAGTAGTTTTTGCTTCATCATAGTATCTAGTTGCTCCTCCTCCTCCTCTCCCTCCACTCCGCCCCCTCCCCCAGTGCCTTCGCGTGCGGGTGAGAGCCCGACCTACCTCAAGAACCTTGACGAAAATACTGGCCAGAATCTTAACCTTCCTCAACAGTCGTAAAAATCTAAAGAATGCCACTAAAATTACCTCTGCTTTCCTCTCGCCGCGCGCGAGGGCGGGGTAGCTGAGTACTTCCTGAGGCAGTTCCGCTGTCTCCGAGCAATTGGTTTCAAAGAGAGAAATAATCATTGTTGTCTCACATTTCACTCATTAGAAACCCGAGGCCCCACTATAACTGGCGACGGTCCTTTCCTTCATTTTTTTTAGGACAGAAACGTTGAATTTATTGTATGTGTTGCATTTGTGTAGGAATGTTTCACTGTCATTGTGTTACTGTAGGAGAAAAGGGGGAGCATTCGCGCGTTGTCATACTTTATTATGTAAACAGGTGTAAGAAATACAGTCGAACGTGGTGAACCCGTTCGCTGGCCGCCGGTCTGGCGGAGGTGAAGGTGGGGTGGGTAGGTGGGGTTTTCAAGACGGGCACCAGGGAGATATCCTCCGACTTCCGTTGGACACAACAAACAACGACAAAACTAGTTGAAAACTTTTATTTTTTCACTAATATTAACTTCTGAACCAGATATTGTAAACAGAATGGAGTATAAAACACAAATTGGAAAAAGTGACCATATACTAATAGAGTTTGAATAAAAGAAGAAAACAACATAAATAGAAATGATAAACATAGAGAAGGAAGATTTATGTACAACAAAACGGACTTTGCAAAACTAAGGAAATTTTTCCAAAACGCAAATTGGGATAGGTTCTCTATAGAGGAAACAAATATGGAAGACAAATGGAACATATTTAAAGAAAAATATAAAGAAGGAATTAACAAATATGTACCAAAAAAGAAACAAAAAGATGCTTCAACAAAAGATGTAGTGAGGCTAAAGCCCGGAGAGATAAAGCCTGGAATAAAATACAGGAAAACATCTAAATAGCAAACATTTAAAAAACTTAGAAACGAATATGTAATCATACGCAGGAAAGAAAAAAGAGAATACGAAAGGGATATCATAGACAAATGTAAGGATCAACCGAAACTCTTTTACAGGTATATAAATGACAAACTAAAGGATAAACATGATATAGCAAAATTGCGCGAAGAAGACAAAGAATACATAGATGACACAGAGATGGCAGACGTTATGATCAGGCATTTCAGGTCTGTTTTTACATTGAGAGCTCACAACCCTGGGAGGATGGACAACAAGAAAGTTAACCCATGATGAAGGGAGTAGAAATAACACGAAGTGAAATAAGAGACCAAATAAAAAGCCTAGATGCCAGAAAGTCGCACAGACCAGATGGAATTGCAAATTGGATACTGAAAGAGTGTATAGATGAACTGTCAGATAAACTACACAAGATAATAGACTTCTCACTAAAAGAGGGAAAGGTGCCGCAAGATTGGAAAGATGCAAACATAGTACCAATACATAATGGAGGAAATAGAGAAGATCCTACAAATTTTAGACCGGCGTCCCTCACAAGTACAGTAGCAAAAATATGCGAAAAGATTATCAGGAGCAGATGGACCAAACACTTGGAAGAAGAAAAAAAAAATCCCAAACAATTTTATTGTAGAAGTGGAAAATTGTGCACCACAAATCTAATCTGTTTTTACTTGAAACTAATTGAGATAACACAAGAAAGAGATGGATGGGCAGACTGCGCCTTCTT
>NW_027467482.1:192500-195000 GCF_046742065.1 Oratosquilla oratoria
TCCTGTCGCTGTGCGTTGGGGACTTTCATTGGCTGCTAACATCCTTGAATTAGGGAAGGTGGACAGGAATCAGGTAACAAGGACTTTGTAAACTTTTGTAAATTAGGATAGTAAAAGTACTGTATATTGGAGCAACAATAAAGACGATGATGTTTAACTTATATATATATATTTTTCCTTTTTTATGAAACAGTAAAATATTAATACTGTTGTGGCAACTCTGTAACATATTCTTGAAAAAATTTAATCTGATCAGGTTTATTTCTATTGTTGATTTAAAATAGGCATGAATGTTGACATTAGCTTTATTTCTCTATCACGGTTATAATGAAGGAAGCTTTCAAGTAAGCCCCACCCTCCAATCCTTCAGGTAATCAATTTCTGAATTAAATTAAATGATACGTTTCCTGATTCATTGTTGAAAGACGTTTTTCATCCCACCAAATGATCAGTTCTCGAAGTTTATCCTCTTTACCAAAATCAATATTTCTTAAGTCATTGTCCAGAAGAGTATTATTTGTTAATGTTCTGATGTGAAAATCCTTTATTTTATATAAATTCAAGTTAGCCTTGCGATGTCAATATCGTGTTTTAAAAGGCGTAGTAGCACAGTTATGACAAGGTGACTTCTCGGAACTGTTGAGATGTAGGCAAGTTAATTTTTTTAACTTAATTTTCTCAAGGGTTCTGTCAACATTGATTTATGTCTACTCATGCTGAGATTATGATGTCTTGTCTGGACATTCGTGGGATACAAATAAAAGGTCTTGACAGGTAGATAATTAATGCTTGAGAGTGGCATTATAATCTCTCCGACCAACAAGAACTCTGAAGATATATGTTTTCCTTTATGAATATCAAACAGGAGTGTTCGATAAAATACCAAATGATATTATTACATGAAATGTTAACCTGCATAGCTATGTCATTGTCCTGATGCAAAGGAGAACTGTTTTTAAGTGCATTTAAAAGGTTATGGATTACTATACATCTATGACTCTCTCGAACATAATAAGTGAAATATAAAGTAACTCCTATGCTTACTGACTGCAATATGATTAGAAATGAATACACTTTTTCCTTCCAGGATCCATATATGAGATGCGTTTTGAAATTATAATTTCCTAGTGTCATTGTAATTAATCACAAGGCATTATATAGTAAAATCAAATAGAATATACTAAGCTACCGACGACTGTATTGGTGAGATCTTTAGAGAGCTTAGTTAGAATGTGGAAGATTTAAGTATTGGCAGATATTGATGGTAAATATCTTAGACACCTGAAATTTAGGATGATGATGTTCAATGATAAGAAACAAAATTAAAAAGAAAAGAAATTGGAAGATATTCTTAGCAGCGGTCTCAACCAGGAACGACTTAGAGTAGGAATAAAGATGAATAATAGTAAAACCAAAGTAATTTTCAACGTCAAAGTTCAATCCAAAGCAATCATTATCAATACTGAAAGTCTTGAAGAAATGCACACACACGTAGACACACACACACACACACACACACACACACACACACACACACACACACACACACACACACACACACACACACACACACACACACACACACACACACACACACACACGCACACACACACACACACACACACACACACACACACACACACACACACACACACACACACACACACACACACACACACACACACCACACACACACACACACACACACACACACACACACACACACACACACACACACACACACACACACACACACACACACACACACAATCACACACACACACACACACACACACACACACACACACACACACACACACACACACACACACACACACACACACACACACACACACACACACACACACACACACACACACACACACACACACACATACACACACACACACACACACACACACACACACACACACATACACACACACACACACACACACACAGACACACACACACACACACACATACACTGTGAAAAGAGTAAGATGACGTGAGTATAGACATATCATGGGAAATGTCGAAGAGGCATGGAATGGGGAAGAAGATAATGAGGTCATTGAAAAAAAAAAATTATAATACTTAACATATGCACCCATTACTTCACTGTGTATAATGTGGACATAAATTTATCATGGAGGATAGTGAAGAAAATCCTAAGCCTAGAGTGGAAAACAAGAAGAAAAAAAAATATTTTATGGAAATGAGACATGCGAAGTAGTGCGTTTGGGGAGACGGAAGGCAAGGCCAATACAAGGATGTATAACGTTACCGCGAGGGTTTAACCTATTCAAGGATGTATTGAATAAAAATAAAATAGAAACCGAAGGGCTTGAAAATGTGGTGAAGAAGAAGAAGGCAGAAATGGAACTTAAATCAGTTCCTGTGCAAGCGTTACATTATTATCGAAATGAATGAAAAAAGTAATAATATGAATCGCAACAGATTGGTAACGATTTTTTTTACCTATATAAAAAATAGTATA
>NW_027467482.1:200000-205000 GCF_046742065.1 Oratosquilla oratoria
CACTAGGTCTCCTTGTAACTTTCTGACCACATTTATAGTTTTGCCCGAACAAAATTCCTTGCATGGTCAACTTTATTCTTTTCAGACTAGCATGTTAACATTGAATTCAGAGTATTCCACGAGTTAAAAAGAAGATAAAAAGTTTTGCAAACAAATCCCTCGTCATAGAAGATTGTTAGATATTTTATTTTCCACTCATATTTCTGAATAGTAGATAAAAACTTTAGAATCAGACAGACATTATCTTTTTTCAAATTAACTTTGTCGAGACTAAATAACACTGCTAAACAAATTAAATAGATTCAAAAAATTCCATAAACATCTCTATTTGGAATTTTCTTCCAAGAGTTCAACTGCTTTATACACACACACACACACACACACACACACACACACACACACACACACACACACACACACACACACACACACACACACACACACACACACACACACACACACACACACACACACACACACACACACACACACACACACACACACACACACACACACACACACACACACACACACACACACACACACACACACACACACACACACACACACACACACACACACACACACACACACACACACACACACACACACACACACACACTCACACACACACACACACACACACACACATATATATATATATATATATATATATATATATATATATATATATATATATATATAATGTTTCCGTACCTATTACCTATTATTATAGTCTTTATATTCTTTCACTATCTTCAGCGTTTCCTCATCCCATCTGCTACCACACTACAGCTTTAACTTTTTGCCTCCTTTATCTTATGCTTTACTTCGCTTCTCTTTTCTTTGTAACTCTCAAATGATCCTCTCGTCCTATTTTGTAGCCAACCTGTGAGTGTTTGTTTCTTTTCTTCTACAACCTTCTTTGCTTTATCATCCCACCACTCACTACCCTTTCCTTTATTTCCTCCTGTCCTCTTTGTTTTAAACACCATCTTTGCACACCTTGTGACTACCTCCTTAAAAACATTCCCATTCCTCTTCCACTCCTAGTTCTATTCTATCCTTCACTCCCTCCCAGTCCTTTCTCAGTTTCTTCTTATATTCTTTCTCCTTTTCTTTGTCATTTAAGCAGTTTGCTCTAAGCACCTCCCTACCTTCTGTCCTCTTCCTCTTCCTCCATCTATCCTCCACTCTCAACTTACCTTCCACCAAAAATAATCTGATATTCCCCCACTCTCTCCCCTAAGAAAATGGTCATCCAAAACTTTCCCTACTCTTCTCCTAGTTACCACTATGTTGTCCATTAAAGCCCTATATACCACCCTTCCATCCAACACCCTCTCCCATGTGTACTTATGCCTGACTTTCTTCCTAAACACTGTGTTTGCTATCATCAACTCTCTTTTTAGACACATCTCCACCATCAGCTCTCCACTATTATTTTTCTTGGCACTCCACACTTATCAACCACTCCATTTGTCTACTATCCTAGCATTGAGATCTCCAAATACCTCCACATTGACATTTCTCCCTAAACCCTCTATGCACTCATTTAACTCTATTCAGAAGGCTCCCTTTTCTCTAACACTTCTTACTACCAGGCCCATATACACTTACAAAGACCTACATCCCCCTTCATCCACATATACCTTGAAGAAACCTCCTTCCACTCCACCACACGTTTACCTATCTCTTCACTTACTAGTATAGCCACCATTTCTCTTCCTCGTCGTCTCTTCACTTCTGACACCCTCCGAACTATATTCTCAAACTCAAAATCGCCCCTCCCTTTCAACTTAATTTCACTCAATGCCAACACATCTATCTTCTCCAAACGTACTGCCCATCTCTTCCCTTTTATTCTCATATGTACCACATCCACGCACATTAAAAGACCCAAACCTTAGGCTTCTGGTTGGAAAAATCCTCAAACCTTCTTATGCTTTTACCTTTTTTTTTTTTTTTTTTTTTTTTTTTTTTTTTTTTTTTTTTTTTTTTTTTTTTGAGTAAGATGCTTAGTCCTATCCCCGTCCCGTTTTTGTCTCCATTTACGACTCAGGTGAAAAAACTCGGTGACCGAATTCTTTCTCTCCTACCACGGAATTCGGCGAAAAAGGAAAATTATATTCAGATAAGTGATAGAGGACAGTATTAAGAGTGGGGGGAACAGCATATCGGAGGGACAATAGCAGTATAATAAAGTAGTACCACTTCCATATATATATATATATATATATATATATATATGTATATATGTACATATATATATATGTGTGTATATATATACACATGTATATATATATATATATATATACATATATATATATATATATATATATATATATATAATACACTCCTCCCTTGATTTAAGAACGCTCCATATACGAATTTTTCGCTATAACGAACAGAAAAATTTGTCACAAAAATCGAAATACGAACTAAAAATTCGCCATAACGAATAAAATCCTGTTGGAAAAAATTACTGTATTTTTAAATCATAAATATTAAAAAGAAAATTATTTTTATACCATACATATTAAAAAAATGCCATATATCCAGGTAAAAAAAATAAAAGTCAAAATAGATACGTATCTAATAACTATAATCCCTGACGTCCCAGGGAGCTATTTTCTATTCCCGGCTCTTTCCTTCAACTAATAAATGGTTTAACTTACTAAACATCATCTCTTATACAATTATGTTAATTTTCAGCTGAATTGCATTATTTCTGGCTACATATCTATTGTCGTCAGTATCTTTTATTTTCACACTTGACAGATAACAATGCACTTCACAACTGATATTATCTTACCCTGCCAAATAAAAACTTGCTTCCACAGCTGTTTGTTTACCTTGAATTAAATGATTATATACATATATATACACACACACACACACACATATATATATATATATATATATACATATATATATATTATTTATACTATATATATATACATATGTATATATATATATATATACATATATACGTATATATCATATATATATACTGTATATATATACATTATATATAAATATATATATATATATATATATATATCTATAACTCTCTAAAAAAAATTCTGGAGCGCTCCCGATCTGAGTCGGCCGGCCCGGGGGTGTCTGCGACTTCCATTGTGTTTCTGGGACACCCCGCCGGCCAGGGGGGCGGGGTCCATGGTACTTTGGGGACACCTGTGGGCAGTGGCGCGGTGTAAAGATGCCGGAGTCTTTTGCTGCTAAGAAACGAAGACAGAGACATTTTTGGAAATGGGTGATAAACACTAAGAAGATAATTAAAAATGTAGTGTTGAAAAACTGTAAACAACTTCAGATGTTGAAATCAGAGCATAGTACAATGTTTCCAGAATTTTACGAGGAGGATCGGCGGGGCGCCCCCAGGAGGATCGGCGGGGGCGCCCCCAGCAGGAGGAGCGGCGGGGCGCCCCCAGGAGGAGCGGCGTGGCGCCCCCAGGAGGATCGGCGGGGCTCCCCCAGGAGGATCGGCCGGTTGCCCCCAGGAGGAGCGGCGGGGCGCCCCAAGGAGGATCGGCCGGGCGCCCCCAGGAGGAACGGCGGGGCGCCCCCAGAAGGATCGGCGGGGCGCCCACCAGCTGGAGCGGCGGGGCGCCCCCAGAAGGATCGGCGGGGCGCCCCCAAGAGGATCGGCGGGGCGCCCCCAGAGGATCGGCGGGGCGCCCCCAGGAGGATCGACGGGGCGCCCCCAGGAGGAACGGCGGGGCGCCCCCAGCACGAGCGGCGGGGCGCCCCCAGGAGGATCGGCGGGGTGCCCCCTGGAGGAACGGCGGGGCGCCCCCAGCACGAGCGGCGGGGCGCCCCCAGGAAGCAGCGAGCAGCGCGAGCAGCGCCGCAGGCCAAGTACCCCTGGCGTAGCCAGGGCCGGCGCAGCCGGGTGCTTGTATATATATATATACATATACATATATATATGCATATATATATATATATATATATATATATATATATATATATGTGTGTGTGTGTGTGTGTGTGTGTGTGTGTGTGTGTGTGTGTGTGTGTGTGTGTGTCTGTGTGTGTGTGTGTGTGTGTGTGTGTGTATGTATACATATATATACACACACACACACACACATATATATATATATATATATATATATATATATATATATAATATATACATATTCAGAATTTTGCGAATATCTTCTAACTAGTGAAAAATTTCTGTATTAATTACTTGGAAATAGTTTCTTCAATATCCTTGGGGTCCCGTTTCCCAAGACATTTCTTAAATAGGTTTACCTTCCGACCATTCCTGGAGTTTGCAGTTTCCTAATTTTGGCACAAGAAGCTGTCTCTTAATTTTCATTATCAATACAAATTTCTAGTTAAAAAGCTAGGTAAAAGAATGCTTCTAAGAGTTATGTCATGTTATCATTTAGCTGTTACATAAGAACATATGAATGAATGAGACTGCAAGATACCATAAGGCTTACACTAGGCAGATCCATGTCTATGACAACTTGTCATCCCCATCCATAAAATTGTCTAACCGTTTCTTAAAACAACCGATAGTTTCAGCGCTCACTACTACATGGTTACTAATTCTATTAAATTCATCCATTTATTGGCCACTCTAGTTAGTAGTAAACCAGCTCTTGCCTATTTGAGACACATTTGCCAAAACAAAGAAGATTGTCAATATTATACCATGACAAGGTTATCTATCATAAATAGTATCATATTGTAAAATTATATATATGTGACATTAACAGTATGCATTAGAATATATTCGTATATGATTCTAAACGTATCACTGAACGTACTTAAGAACATTTCTTTAGGCATACCGTCATAATGGAAGCCTATGTTAATAGAATTAATGTCAACTATTGAGGAATGAAGAATAATCCAGGCATACATTGGCTTCACGACATTCGCACCTAAATCAGGCTTGGCAGGCTACCCAGCATCCTGTTCCTTTTTTGTAATCACGTTACTGATTATTATGAAAGTTT
>NW_027467482.1:210000-217500 GCF_046742065.1 Oratosquilla oratoria
TCAATATCACTAAGGTGCGTTGGGTCTTGATCTCGTCTCCTAATTACAGTGTGAAAAAAGGGGTTTGAAAAGAGGGTATAGGCTATACCGAAGGCCCGCTCCGTGAGAGGCGTTTACCATAGATGAATTGAAAGTAACGATAGGGAAGAAATGGGGCATACTTTTGCTCACAGATAAAACAAGGAAGGAAAGGGATATGTGATCCAGTGATAACAGAGGTAAAGACTTTTCTCTCCTATTCAAACTGAAAACAGTGTATGTGTTTACGTGTATAGACCTATATATTTTTTTTACTTCTTACTTCTGCTCCCAGGTAGGCTTTCAACCTGTCAGTCGGGCCAGCACACTTCTCCAGATTGTCCTCTCAAAAGCTTCCTTCTTCCCTCAAATCCTCTATTTTTCCGAATTCATTTGACTCTAGGATTTCTTCAAGTCCATCTTTCCATCTTTTCTTCGGTCTACCTCTAGATCTGCTACCTTCTGGTCTCCAGTTTCATCAGTTTCATCTTTTCTTTGCAATGCTCTCTTCATCCATTCTCTCCACGTGCCCAAGCCACCTTAGTTGTGCCTTTTCTATTTTGCTTCTAATTGATGTTACTCCAATCATTTCTCTTATTTCACACACACACACACACACACACACACACACACACACACACACACACACACACACACACACACACACACACACACACACACACACACACACACACACACACACACACACACACACACACACACACACACACACACACACACACGCACGCACACACACACACACACACACACACACACACACACACACACACACACACACACACACACACACACACACACACACACACACACACACACACACACACACAAACACGCTACAAAAACAGTGCCATCCCATCCATTGTGCACATAATGAACTCCATGTAAACTTGTACCGTGTATATACTCTAAGCTTTATATTTTTAATCAGCTCTTGTAATGTATTATTGTCAGTGTACTACTGCAATCAAAATAAACCTTTTATTATTATTATTTTATTATTATTTATACACGCACACACACACACACACACACACACACACACACACACACACACACACACACACACACACACACACACACACACACACACACACACACACACACACACACACACACACACACACACACACACACACACACACACACACACACACACACATACGCACAGACATACACACACACACACAAACACACACGCATACACACATCTAAGGATTTATTTGAAGATCTAGTGTAGACTTCCAGATTAAGGCGAAGGTGCTGAAGTGTTCCTTCACACAGGTTCATTATTTACTAACCAGTCGACCACGGACGCTCACACCAGTTCGATTGAAACAGAAAGAAATTGTTATATGCATAGACATTTATCTATCTATCTATCTATGTATCTATCTATCTATCTATGTATCTATCTATCTATCTATCTATCTATCTATCTATCTATCTATCTATCTATCTATCTATCTATCTATCTATCTATCTATCTATCTATCTATCTATCTATCTATCTATCTATCTATCTATCTATCTATCTATCTATCTATCTATCTATCTACATACCTATAGGGAGGGAGCAAGCCGAGACATACGCCCACAACCGCCCATCCCGCTGACACCCGTCAATCATATTGTATTGGATATTCTTCATCTACTCATTTGCATATGCATACATATATGTATATATGAATGGATATATCAATACATATTGCGTTTCTGTTCATATACGAGGGGTCCTGACAGAGCTAGGCGAAATGAATATAGATGAAATCTCAAATATATCTGTTTTTTTTTTGTGGAGCTTCTTGTATTGTTTTTTCTCTGATATTCCTCTAGTAAAATGTTTGGCAGGTGAGTTTCAGGTATTCATTTATTAATTCATATATTCATTTATTTATCTATTCTAATCTTTTCTTAGTTTTGAAAATTGACCTTGTGTCCATCATGGAGCTCAATTTCGTGAAGGCTCTCTCTCTCATCCATCACGAGCTGCTGCTGGATATATCCTTGGTCATACTATATACATGTTTTTTTCATTTACTTGCTTGGCATTTACTTGACCCACTTCCCTCTTGCCTCATTATGCAGCTAATCTACAATACATGCCTTTGAGAGTGTTGTTTTCGTTATCTGTCTGGTCCACTGAAGCTTCTCGCTCACCTCGTCACAAGTGGTCTTGTGTGGAGAACTCATGAAATTTCATCACACGTGAATGCATAAATTCTCTTTATGGGCAGGCAATCCATTAAAGTCAGGATAACCTTCCAAACTATACCAAACTATCTTGCACGAGCCAGAAAGTAAATCAATTTGGTGGTCAGCGTGCTGTAATGGAACAATAAAATTAGTTTTCAACCCATTCGCTGTCATTTATTGTTATTTTTTCCACTAAATTTTTACATATCTCTTGTAAAGAGAATGTGATGGGATTTACAAAAATCTGGGGTACATAATATTACATCTTACATTTTTTTGCAGGGGGCTACCTCACTTGTAAGGGAGGAAAAGCCGTTGGTATATGTATGTATGTACATTTCATAGGAAGTGTACTGCCATAATTGAAATAGGAAATGTCCTCATAAAGAATATATTTTGAATTTCCATTATAATTATTTCTTTTCTTTTACCAAACCGCAGATGTGCTTTCTCCTTGTGCTTCTTTGCTGCTCTGCTTCAATACTGACCCAAGTTTCGGCCCAAATGTAAATATCTAATAATGTTTCTATTAGTAACTGCACACACACACACACACACACACACACACACACACACACACACACACACACACACACACACACACACACACACACACACACACACACACACACACACACACACACACACACACACACACACACACACACACACACACACACACACACACACACACACACACACACACACACACACACACACACACACACACACACACACACACACACACACACACACACACACACACACACACACACACACACACGCACACACACACACACACACACACACACAGAGAGAGAGAGAGAGAGAGAGAGACAGACAGACAATTAAACATGAACATGAGTAGGTAACTTGAATAACAGAGTAAATACTTATTAAACGGGAGTATGAACATACATTAAGAGAATACATTTTTTCTTTCTTTTCAGAGATGAAACATTTGGAGCCCAACTGGTTACAGATATTGTCGAAATTGATGAGACATCTGAACTCCTTGCATCTGATTTGATGAAAATCATCGTCAGCGCATCTGAGTTCTCAAGAAATATATCGTACATCGTTGGTGATAGAGAAAATGCAGAACAACAAATTCCAATCTCCATTGATTACGTTCACGTCTCAATCAAGCCTGACAACAAAAGAGCACCTGCCGTTAATGTCGATATCCCTCAACAGAAATTTTACTTCCCCCTGAAGACTCTGGATTACCTGCAGGCTCCTGAAGAGCCCCTTGAGAGGCTGTTCGCAACACCCAGAAGTAATGTAGGAGAACGTCCTGAGATCGATGAACTGTTTGCTAACCCGAGGATGATCAAGAACTTCGAAGCTGCGTATAACAACCCCAAGACACGGGAAATCGCCCACAGAATAGTTCTTCTCTCGAATGCTGCTTTCGACTTCGTACGAAGTGTTCCTGGACTCCAGAAGCCGAGGTCTGACCAGCCGACATTCGATATTGAGTTTTCTTCGATCCCTGTAACTTTCTTCAGAGGTGCAAAAGCTGTTACATTTGTCGTTCCTCCTTCTAAACTCTCCCTTGTCGACATATTCTCTTTGTAATCTTTGAGTGCTTCCGTGCCAAAGAGCAGTTCTACATGTAGCGTATTTGCCGTTAGGCAGTTTCATTTGGATTGACGTCAATTATTTTGATTAACTTTCATTGGTCCATCCCACTCATTCATGATGCCCCGAAGCTACTTCCTTTAGCTGTTCGTTCACACATCGGTAACAAAGTGATTTATGTAGATACTAATCCTGGGATAAACATAACGATACTAACAATAGACTTGGTCTCAATAAACCTTATGCTGATTCAGGAGTTAGAGTTACTACCCTTTCCCTTCCAAAGGTGATGATAAATATGAAGGAAATGGAGTTTAAGGCCAAAACCAACATAATATTCTGGAACCTTAAAGACCACATTACCTCTCCCCAGTTGACAAGAGTTAGAGTGAGTACAGTGGTAAGGTACAATGATAAATCATACCGACAGGAAACATTCTGATCCCTAACGAGGTCTGACAAAAAGAACATCTGTCTAGGGTTTGTGAAAGTGCGTTTTTAAAACTTTAAAATGTAATTAATTGCCTTGTCTGGTTGGTACAATATTTGCTCAAAGGACACATAATTCATCCCTGCCATCACAACGTGCCTGTAGTAAGTTCAATTACCTGTGAAGTGGCTACCCATGTTTTTATGCATTGACGTCGTCTCCCAAAGCTGCTGCAGAATGATTTTGTGTAACCACCAATTTTAGTCGGACGATGAAGGCACCAGAAGATGTATGATCGAACCTATACAAGTTATATTCCTAATGAGAACAAATCAAGCGTACACTATTTTACTAGCACTTAAGGTATCTACTACAGTTTGATCAAATGAGTGAAGCCACTTTTCAACCTCCTCTTCTCTTCACTATTCCAACTTTTTCCACTGTCTTTGTTACGTATAAATAGCCACTCACAATTTTGGTCAGTAGACTCTGTTGCCTCCAATCTTCCTCTTTTCTAGTTCATATAGTTATATTCTTTTCCTTCAATTATAATTTTCCGTAATGGGGCAATGAAACTTGTAGAAAAATGTCTTCCTTGCTTCACAAATTCTTCTACAACGTGATTCTCTGAGGTACACCAAGGGAATTCCCTTGAGAACACGCATTTTAGGTCCTAGGGAGTTTTGCAATGACGTAATGATTTTTTACTCTGATGATATTTAACTTTATATTTAAGATCCTTCCCAAATGGCGTAATCTTACAAGCGCAAATCAATTGAATTTTCTCCTCCTCCACCCTTTCTCCAATCAGATTTGTTGTTACAAGTCTATATACAATATTACTTACTTAAACAATCTCGAATCTCTGCATAACTGATTTTGTTTACAAGTCAGCAAAATATGTACACGTCATAAATGGGTATCAGGCCCCAAGCCTTTTTCATAACTCAAATCAGAGAGCGAACTTATGCAATCTCTTGCCATCTACCCCACTTTCTACCTATTTCTCTACCAACCTCCTACAGGGCTCAGCAGCTACCACTTGGTCGTCCCGACCAACCATATTCTACTACCGTCTTACAGGACTTTGGCATATAACAATAATCAAAATTATTTCTGCATAAACTGGCTAATCAAGGTTAAAAAGAAATACCCTTCAATGGATGATATCATCAACTTAATGGCAACCAAAAATATGCAACTACTCTAACATACACAAATGTCTGTAACATAAAATATCTACTTATCCTTAAAAATAAAATTATGGCAAAAAATAATATATCTATAAAAGTTTCAGTAACTTGTTTGCAAAAATCGCTGCTACCAAGGTCTGAAGATGCCATCGTTTTCCAATAACAAAATCAGAAAAAAATGGCTTCATAAGAATTATCAATGCTTCATGGAAAAGAAAGAATAGCCTTACAATACTTAATGGCGTTGTCATTATACATTGGCAAGGCTCCAGGTCTTCATGACTGACAAAGGCTCCAGTCGCACAGGTTTCCTATCCCAGGCATGCACCATACATATATCAATATCATGAATCCAGTCTTATCTGTAAAAATTGTTTGGATTAATGAGCAATTCATACATGATACTGTATACACACTCCTTATACTCCTCAGAACTCAAAGTATCCCCAATAGAACTTATACACTGTGTTTCTTCTCCCTCAAAAAGAATTGTTGTTTTACAATCCTCATTGTCACAATTATCATCATTATCAAGTTCTATCTTAGTCCTTTTTAAATCATCTCCACGTCTAGCTGACACTAGTTTCTAAATGTAAGATCTTGTATTTATTTTCACCTGCAAAATCAATTATTCCATATGAACTTGAATATATTGGTGAAAGTTTATTACTAATTGTATGAATTTTGGCCATGATCAAATCTCCTATTTGTAATTCTATCTTAAGTGCTATTTTGTGTTGTTTTTTTATCTCTTGTGTATAATCTTTCATGCGTTCCTTAACTCTTTGGTGTATGGCTTGAAATGTATGTCCTATTTGAGATGTGATCATCCATATTATACAGTGGCTTTGATTCTGCAATCAAGATTTCATATAGGAGAATTTTGTCTTCTCCAAAGATAATGAAATTTGGTGTTTCACCTGTAGCTGTATTAATTTGGTTATTAAGCGAACATTTAACGCAAGGAATTTTCTTATTTAACCTCACTACAACTTCATTGTTCTGAGGATGATTCACTTGGATATTAATTTTGTTTATCTTAAATAACCTAAATAATTCTTCCAAGATTTTGTTGTTAAATTGAGTACCATTGTCTGAAACCAAGATCTTAGGAGAAGTGAAATTACAGATTATATGATCATAGATTACTGAAGCAATTATTTCAGCTCTTATTTGGTATGAGTTGTAAATACAAAATCTTGAGAGATAATTACTGATAACAAATGCATATTTATATCCATTTTCAGACATAAATAACTCCAGTGTATCTAAGTGAATTCTTTTCCAGTGTTTCTGCGGAATAGGATGTGATAGCGTAGGAGTAGGTTTAGGTGTATTTCCTTTTATCTCAGCATATTTCAAGCAATTTTCGATATATGTATAAGTGTCTTTCTTCATACCTGGCCAAAGGTATTTAAGTTATGCTTGTCTATAAGTTTTATCCCTTCCTAGGTGAGAACTACAATCATTTTCATGAAGTAATTTCACTACCTTTTGGTAGTTATGGAGAAATACCTCGTGGGTTCATCAATTTCTGAGCTATTTTTTCCCAAGTCTTATATTTTCTTTGTTCCCTTATTATTATTTCCTCATCTAATGTTACTAGTTCATTACTACTGCTGATGAAATTGATCAACCCTGACGTTGGTTGGCTAATATTCCTAGATAGTGCATCTGCTGCAACATTCTTCCTTCTCCTCTCACCCATCTCCCGGCAGATCCTTAGGCCTGTCGGCGTACATACATTCTTCCTACCTGGAATATATTCAAAATTAACCTCGTAACACTAAAATTATGCAATCCCTCGTCTACGAACTGTGCTGTTTACAAACATCCAAACAATGAAAATATAAACCTCACCATTTACCCCACTTTCTACCCCTTTCTCTATCAACCTCTTATACCATTCAATGGAAACGAACTCCTTAATAACATTTAGCCACACGCAATTTTACTGAGTAGTTGAAATGTCATCTTAAAATCTAACATTAAGTACATGGTCTAAACAGTGGTCAGTCATGTCGTAGACTTTTGGTTCTCTCCTCCTTATAAGAAGGATAG